>NC_142675.1:25087500-25362500 GCF_964200805.1 Pocillopora damicornis | reverse complement strand
AAGGAAATAGGATTCTGTCGCATGCGTCTTTTCAGACTGTGGCTCAGAAAAGTCGTATCTCGGAAGTGACACACCTACACGCTCTCCAACATCACGGGCGGCAACAATAAGCTGGCTATTGTAATAACAACCGGCTTCATCTGATTTTAGATAAGCCTTCTTTACCTTTGGAATTGAGGAGCGAACAGTGATTAGGAGACTCTCCAAGATGGACAGCACAGAGAACCAATCCTGTGAACAACTGTTGAATAGGTGGTTGTAGAAGGAAACGAAAAAAATTCCCCTTTCCATCACTCGTGATAGCACAGCTAACGTGCTAGTTCATTCCCCTCTTAGCATACCAATCGCACTGCTTTTCACGAAATCGCTCTGTAAGAACTTCATTGCCCAATCCATTACTATAAACACTGAATATTCTGTCAGGTTTTGTTTGAAGCTTTGTTTTGCGATCTCTTGGCTTTCGCATTGGAGAATATGGCATTTCCATTCGTTGATGAAGTTGACGGATTTTCCAAAGTCATAAAGAAGATCATCATGTTGTTCTTTGGAGTACATCGAAGAGCAAAGTTCATTGATTTTTCCCTCCACGGATTGAAGAACAATCTTAGTTTCTTGCAACTGTCACACTTTGATAAAAGGTCGTGCAAACACTGGTGTTTGAAGTCTTCATCAAAGGGATCACTAAGAGCGAACTTCCTGCAGTGGTCTGCACAACGGCTGTCTTCGTCGCGACAATGAACGCGATACTCAGTTTTTAGGCAGCACTTCGCCTTCATAAGGCGGTTCCTAACATCTGAACACCAATCCTTGCTCACTCTGTACTCTTCTTCAAGTTCTTCAACAATTCGGGTTATCCTTTGGAAACTTTCGGCACCGTCAGCGGATACATTGTCCAGCCCTTGCAAAGACTTACGCAGAGACGCTTCCCTCGCTTTAAGGACGCGGTACATCGTTGCAAGACTTAGTGGTTGAAAGCCATCATCTTCACAAAATACCAAATACTGCGCAATCATAGTAGACCTAGTGACGGTACGGATGATGTTAGGCATCGCTAAACGTTCGCCACTCTCTAGTTTGAGGGTTCGTTGACTATAAGCAACATCTTGTAGAAATAAGGTCGGTCAACGAAGGTAAAAAAAGGGATCTAGTTTCATCATGTCTATGCGCACACGATAATCGCTTCCTTTCATTCATCTTCGCTTGACGTCTCGCTTTCTTTATTTGCCGATCATTTAGCTTCTCGAAAGGCTCGTGAAGTTTCTTTAGCTCCTCAGTCGAGTAATTCAGAACATACAGGCTAAGAATTTGAATTTTTAGATTCTTTGTCGGTGCATTCTTGTATGCTGTTGTTAATACGAGTATGCCGTGTGAAATCCGTTTCTCTGTTGCCGTTACCCGGGCCTCGTAAAGCTTGTCCGGATCATTTGGAACGATTACACCTTTAAATCCTTTAACTTCTCAGACAGCATGACAAAAAGTTATCTCGCAGATTTTAAGAAACAGCGAAAAAAGGCATTTTATGGCTTACAGAAAATTGTACTAGATAGCTTTTCCCGAAACTTTTCTGTTCGAAATGCCATCATGAATGATGCGTGCAAGCCAAAAAATGACAGGTACCCGGACAAAATAGAAATGTTTTCCGCAAATTTTATTTCTGGTTCGTGTGATTTTACGACGTATTTTCACTTCCGGGGTGTTACGCGGGCAACTTTTGATAGAAATTTGATGCATTCAGCTGACACGTTATTTCTAGTTATGGCGCGTGCAAGTCTTTTCCATCAAAAGTCGCGCGCGTAACACACCGGAATTGAAAATTCGTCGTAAAATCGCACGAACCTTAGAATGAGTGTAGGCAACTTTGACTTCTGGCGAGATGAAGTGGATGCTTTAAAGGACCCCTTGAGATTTTTTTCAGGGCTATAACTCAGATTTATTTGTAACTATGATAATCGTCATTATTGGTGGATGGTGCTTTTTACCCATTGTTGTCATCATCATCGTTATCACGCCGGAAGAAGTATAAAGACGGTACGTTGCCTTGCCTAACTACACAGAAAATTGTTCTCTCTTTTGTTCCCCTTGGATCCTGGAAACTGTAACTATTAAGACGATCAACAATAACGCCTTAATAATTACTGAAAATTTTGATTTACAGAATGTAAAGAAAAAATTAGTGGGAAGAGTAATTCACGTATCTTATAATCTGAACGATAGTTTTAAATAAAACAAATACCACTTGATTCAGTTTACCTTAGTTGTCTCGTGTCTAAAAGTGGCGTTTCTGGGGACTGTAGATTCTTCTCTGTTATTTCTTGTCTCAGCCAAGACTCACTATCATCAACTTTCTTCTTGTGCTTCTTACGGCATGGGACACAGAGAGTTGAGGTAAGCGATGACAAATTTCTCAGTTAAAGTGAAGCCCAGTAGCATCCATAAGGATTGAAAACCGACATGCACTGTTTACTTTTATTATTCTTAAGCAAATAAGGGGTGTTTTAGTTCGCAAATTTAATTATACTAGTTAATGAGAATCATACAAACTGAGGAAAACTGACTGCAAATAATTGTGAACCATACGCATGAATAAGTGTATTGCGTTGTCAGTGATTTGATCTTCTACAAAAACATTATTAATTATCATCCAAAGAACTTTGTTCATATTTCCATCTGCAATTAAAAGCACTTACACATATATAGATCTATATTTTTTCGACGTGATATGTACTTAAGTACCCTTAATGTAATAAAGACTTTCTTCTCTTTATGAGCAGACATGTCACGGGACAAAAATAAATAACAGAAAATGTTACTGAAGACTACCTGATCCAACTGGAAGAATAACGCCAGACAGCTTTTGAATGTCCTAAGAAATATGCAAGGTAATTACATCTCTACCTTGGATACGCTTAATGACAGCATCATAATCAGGATACTGACATGTTACCTTTGCACTTCTCCAAAACTTCCCCAACGTGTGGGGATGCCTATAGCAAATCCACATTTTTTGTTTATCCTCCTGAGCGAGGTGAAATTGGCCAGTCCTTGCCAGGATTAGCTCGTTTTCACTTAGGACCTCTTTAGACAGGTGGCAGCTTATCAGATGATGTTTTACTTCATCACTACATTCAGACAGCCGTACGAAACCACTTAAGCCACGCGATGAACCACAGTTTTTTCCATCTTTGCTATTCAAAAAGCAGTCCTGAGACATAATGAACGTCTCGCTAACGAACGACTTCTTCCTGTACTTTTAATTGTTTCCAACGCGATACAAGTTTAAGAGATCTAAAGGAACTCACTTTAACTTTGTATACTCGATACGATTTCAATTTCCGCGCCAAGGGAGAAGCCTACTGCAATTCATGGTGGTCAGTGGTTACGCTCGTGAGGTAAAGAAGGGTTTGTGACTTTTTCACTCAATTGAAGAGACTCGCGTCACTCCTATGAAATGGTTAAACGGAATACAGACTGCGAGCAGTCTCTTATTCTTCTTAAAAGATAATGAGGTCACGCGTATCCTGTGAGCATGGAGAAGCCGCGAGACGCGAGACTCGTGTCTCGCGTCTTTGCCGCTTAACGTTCTCGGAGTTGGACAAAGACAAGACACTTTACTACTGATGTGATACAAGAGGTTCAATGGTTATCTCGACTATCTAAACAAATTTTTTCCATGGTAAAGATTTGTTTATAAATCTATGAATTGATGCCAGTCCTTTTTGGAACGAAATGTATTTGAAAGAAAAAAAAGAATACTAAGCAAATTAACCCTTAACATACCACGGGTATGTTATTTTTTTTGGAGAAACCCGAGTGATGTTTACAAAATCAGTTGTAGATCAATTTCTTTTTAATAAAGCCCCATATGACCATATATGTTCATAACCAGTGGAAAATTTTCTATCAATTTGTTTAACTTATTATGGGATACACATCATACGATGACGTCACGGCAGGCATAATTAGCATAATTATTGGAAGTTTCAAGAAGGACTAATTGAAAGAATCCTGTAACAAATAAATTTTAGAACTATTGCTTTTTCTCAAAAAATCATGACCTTCACACATTGAAAATATCATTTTAAGGGTTAAAAACACTTCTCTGCACACAAATTTGACCCATTAAGATTATTGTAAGGGCATGAATTATCTTATTAGTAACAAAATCTAATCTTGAGAAAGTCTTAGAGTAAGTCACTTTTATTGTCTCATATATCACCTTGCCTTTGTTATTTCTTTTCAATTATCAAATTTGTCTATGCATGTTCAATTTTGGAGAACTCTTCCTCTTCCTCTGGTGCGAGGCCTCCCTCTTCCTTCTTTCAGACATCTGGGGCCTTCATGATCTTCATCATTGAAATAGAAGTCTCTCAATGTGTGATACCTGAGGAAACAGGGCTCCAGGCACATGCATACTCCACATACTGCACAGCTATAAAAGGTACCTACATGCTGTAAGTGAACCTTGCAAGTAGATCTTTTGTCGTTGCTTACCAGGTGGTGAAAGTGTTCTTGATTAAATCGAATTTCTGAAGTGGGTGGTGGCCACATTTGAGTGTCCCTTCTAAAGGACTTTCCTTCAATCAAGTGACTTATCAATGACTTTCTGAAGTCTAAAGCAGTTCTAGTGGTATGACATGGAGATTTTCTCTCCAATATGTGTGCATTTGAAACACACACTTCTACAATATAGAAAAAAATCTTATAATACCACACAGCACCTCTCATTAGCCTTGCATATGAGCTGACTTTTAATAATTGTTAATAATTCCCATACACAAACAAATGGCAACCCAACCTTTCATTTCTTCCACAGACACTGGATACCACACAGACTTTTCTGCAGCTCCTCGTTTCTGATTTGCATACAGATTAGTCTGAGCAACTAACAACTCCCATACCTGAGCAGTGAAGAACAGATCAAAAAACCCTTTGCTTGATGTCAAAGATCTAATGTTTACATTTGCTGCCAATCCCACGAGTTCACTGAAATCAATATCATCCCTTCTCGTTATTTCTTCGCTCTATGCCGATACTTCTTCTTCCTCCTCTGGGTCTTCATCTTGTTCACTTTCCAGTTCTTCTGACTCATCTCCACTAGATTCTGCCAAATCATCGGAGTCAATCTCTTCTTCTGACTCGGGATGCTCCAAAACACTGATACAAGCCGAAGGTAAATTGTCTTCGTCGATAAATTCGATTTCCACATCGTTTTCATCGCTTCCAGTCGCACAGAATGCTTCAGGAGATATTTCGCACGCCGCCATTTTTAAAAAACCACAGACAATACACACTCGAAATTTAAATTTCCAAATTCTTTAATACAACTCGCCAAATCGGCCATTTTCTTTCACTGCCTCAAACTATACTTTATGTTAAGTCATTTGAAATGAAACACCAGTGCCCAAGCCCCAATAATTCACCACAATTGCGCGTTAAAATCACGTCGTATATTTCTACGCATATATGCGTAGTTGGTACGTTAAGGGTTAAACAAAAGTTGTCTGCAACACAAAGCACGCCTTCGCACTAAGACTGAGAATCCTAAAGCATATTATGATACTTTAATGAATATATTTGAATGTTCCCAAAAATCTTCTGATAATCTACCCGCACCCACCCCTCACCCTACCCCTCGCCGCTGAGCCGCACTGTTTTCACTCAGCTGCTGATCAGCGGTCACGTTTATGAGGTAAACATGGCGATCGCTTCCTGATCACCATTCTTGTCGATCAGAAAATCGCAGTTGTGTATGTGATTCGTACTTCACATTCGATTCGAAGCTTAGGTGGCGCAGGTTGTTTCTTACGGTGGAATCGACGAGGGGAATTCGAACACTAGTCGTAGTGTTTGAATTGTTGAAAGAAATGGTCGCATGGGGATGTAGGAATGGTAAGTTTAATAAACAATTTCAAGTTTTGCCGCTTTAATAGAAAGTAAAGTTCATTTGAATTGCTTTCTTATGTATTTCTGACGGTTTTAGATCTACCTACTCGTGGAGTTACAAAGTTTTCATAAAGGTCGGGCCGCAAAGTTTTTTTCTGTAGTTACCTTTTCTATGGCATCTGCTTCCTAGCTATGTTAGTTGGATCAGTTAAGAACGCCTCACTTTTTCAAAAATTTACCTTGAATTTGATCGGTTTTCGCGTGTGTGACTTAAGCGAACCGATAAGGTGTCATTTAAGTCTTTTTGTTTGCTTGATTGAAACGTGATGTTCACGAAAGTCGCCTTGATGGATAAGATAGAGTTAATTAATATACATGGCTGTGGTATTTGTTTTTTGCTGAGTTCCGTAGTTTTTTGTAAATTGTCATCCAAAGTTGTCTCAAATTAAAGTCTTGAAAAGTGTCACGACAGACCTTCGCTCGAGTGAAATTTAATTTCCGTAAAACTCTGAAAAATAAAGAGATCCGATCATACGGATTGTGATTTTAGTATAGGTACATGAATGTCTTACAACACACAAGAAATGAGCGAAATCAAGCAAAATCGACCGGACCGCTCTTACAGAGACAGCTCTTAAGAGCTAATGTCAGCATGCATCAGATAAACAGTGGCAAGTCACCCAAAATTTGCTTTCACCCCTACTTTTATAGTTTGTAGCCCAATATGTCCTGATAATTGTGGTGTAGTTTTTTTGTGAAAATATATTTTAGTTTTCGAGAAATGATCTTTTTCGTTCGACCGCTCAAACATGCAAATTTTCACTGTAAATATTACCCGAGTTGTGTGACCTCGTGTAACGAATATACTTGACCTCCGGTATTTCTGTCAACATAATTCATCGTTTATCATCTGTCATTATTGAAGCTGGAAAATTCATATTCATTTTGTGAAAGAGCTCCCCCTTCACTCTCCCCTCCAGAAATACATCCATTCCTCAGGTAAAAAAAAAATTGCAGACACGAGTTTTGTTCAGTTTTCAGATACTTTTGTTTTGTTTTTATCTATCATGAAGTTACTTTCAAGTAATTCTTTAACTATTTAAGCGAAATCCACAGATATTTCAGATGCAGATCCCACAGGCTGATGAAATACGGACATGTGTGTCAGCAATAATCTCTAGTTCTTTTCAACCTCAGTATAAACTTCTATGTTAGCATCCCAATAACTGATGTGCTTTCGAACTGAAAATGCAAACAATACATTACCAGGTGTAACAGTTAATGTTACAGGGAGCTCACAAGAAAATTTTATGTTAGAAACTTTCTTCACGTATATCTTAACTCGATAAGTCTGACTATGACACAAGTTGGCTACTTCATAGGTGTTCGATGTGTTTTTAGCAAAAGGCCATGTAATCAGCCATAAACAATTTGTATTATTAAGTTTTCTAACAACTGGGCGTTGTCCAAAATGCACCCAGTGTTCTGACGAAGACGCCACCATTAACTTCTTCTGTATTGCTTTCTGTGAGCACACACATAATTTAAGGTCAACATCATTATCGGCGCACTCTGCGTATTTTCCAAATAATGTCAGACGATCAAAAGAGACCAAGGTCATTTGTAAAGAATTTTCTCCTAACATTTCCCTTGTCATTACTTCCACATGAAATACGTCTTCCCTTTGAGGAACAACATCTCCTGCTTTAACTCGAATATCCATCGAAGTGATCAGAGATCTGTCTTTTGTCGAGCTTCTTTCTCGAATATTTTCAAACCATAACGGTTGCAATCTTTGACAGGATCGTTCATAAATGTTCTGTATTTGATTTTCCAAGCGATTGTTCAACTGACCCATCGCGAACTCAGCGATAGGAACACGTGAAGTGTCATTATTTGCTGGTACATCCCAACCCTCACACACGCACAAGTTTGGCAGCCTTAGTTCCAAAGCATCACACGTACGGTTCATAGCGATGGGTGAAAACAACCCCTTTAGCTTAACATTTCCGGATAGGGGGTTGACCAACACCATTAGAGAATGGTGTAACTCTATCATGGTGACAAGCCTCCGTTGGTTCTCTCCTAGAGCAGACATTGCTTTCCTCCCTAAGAGCGCCGCTACTCTGTCAGGAACAATGATGAATAGGGACGGATGGAACATCTCAAAGCGCCCCTCCAACAATTCTGAACTGTATCTCGTATATGTGTTTCCATGATCCGCCAGAATGACTGTTAAAGTGTTCTGCTCCTTCGCCACGGCCCTCACGTAATTCTCCATACTGATATCCAGGGTTTGCGTGCGGATACTTCTGTGATCGTGGGCAACGTTGAGTGAAGTGTGAGAGAAAAGTGGGCGAGCGTCACGTGACTTGCCGATAGCGTGAAGTGTGTCAGTTGTGTAACGAAGAAAGTAAGAGTGTTGAAACTTTCCATTATAGCAGATTTGGTCCCCATAAGGCCCATTAAAGGGAGTTGTTACTCCCAATGATGAAAGGATTTTACAACTGGAATGCGTCAGGCCTTAAACAAAACCACAGCGAAATATCATGTCAGAAAAAAAACTAAATCTCTCACCTAGCGAGTCGGTTCCTTTAATCACTCCCACCAAAAAAGGTTTGAAAACCGCGAAGAGAGCCAGTGAATACAATATGACTGACATTTATTTGTGTAAATTGTTTTATGCTTTATCCAAACCTACCCGTGTGATCTATGAAGGTATTTTTCATCTTGTCTTGGAGGTCACTCCATTGCCTTACTCCATGATCAACCATTAGTCCCCAGATCCCTTTCCAACACAAATCTTCTTGATACATTGTATGGTACCCAGCTCTCTTATAATGCCCAAACATCGCAGACATATTGACTGGCGGCGTTGTACCTTTTAATTCAATCGGGAAGACATTTCCAGTGAAGAGTGCTTGCGCGTTTTCAGCAGTGTGACCGTGTAGGGCCTGAAAAAGTTCAAAGTCAAAGACATTTGCGGGAACCGAATCTGGGTTTTCTCGCCAGTTTTGAAATGTTGCGATTGTTCTTGGTAAAGATCGGTAAAAATGAGCTCTAGAAATAGAATCTATGAGGAGGACGACCACATTGATGTGATTTTTATTTCTCACAGTTTCTGTTTTCTCGATGGTGAAATCGGGGTCGACCGCAAGGAATTGTGACACTCTCTTACCTTGGTGGTTTGTGCATTCGATAAAAACAAAGTTCAATTTATTTTGCGTATTTCTTCTTACAATGTTCGGTAGTCCTCTTTCAAGTGTCTTCACTGAGTGAAATTCATTTACAATGGTCGCCAATCCGGTTCCGGGATCCACACTTAGAACTTTGAAAGAATCTCTTTTTCCTTCCCGACATACCGTTTGACTGCAGGTAAAGGAAATCTTGCTTTCCTTCTTAGTTCTGGTGATTTTCATTTTGCAAACATCCCCAGCACCTTTCTCTTTACATTCCAATAGTTCAGGTTTTATGGCGTAAAGTTCTCGAGTAAACATACAGGAAGCTTCACTCGGTTTGTGAGGTTGACATAAACCATATGTGGCTCTTACATTGGATTGTAGAGACAACATTGGGCAAATCGAAGGTGACTCTGTTGTATTTGTAAAATTCTCCGAATAAATGTTGTAATTCCACTGTATCCCATTCCCAAAAAGGTACCAGTTTAGTATTAGTAAAGAAAGAGTCACCAAGGCCGCCATCTGCAGAATATTCCCGGGTGATTTTTTGCAAGCAATCATGTTGGACTTCAGCATGGTTCTTCATCTACCTTTCTGCTACCGGAAAACAGATTATGAAAACAGAGTTATCAATAGCGATATTTCTGTCACAAAGAAGGTTTTTTATCACCTTTTTAGAAACAAAGAAATTAAAAAATGAATTTGAAAGGTAAAAAAAATTGCAGCATCATCCTGATAATATATAGCACATTTCTTGCCCGAACTTCGTCTTTACCAAAACCACGAGGGCAAAATAAATGACGAATCGTACGACTTCTCCTGAATTTTTCTTATTTTGATTGACTCATTGCTAAATGCTTGATCACAGTTATAATTTAATTTCAGTTGGTTATGAGTATCAAGTCACTGTAACTAACAAAAGGATTTATTTTTGAACTTTGGGCGATAGTATCTTTCATGTCCAGCCTCACCTCAAAACCCACAAAAATAGAAGTTGTACGGCAACGCAAAATGAGTTTCATTTCTGCAATTTTCATTTCAACAACTTTCCTTAGCCACCTCGAGGTAAAATCAACTAGACTTTTAAAGTATGATGACGCACCTGACTAGTCAGATGCATTTTCCGTTTCCCTTTCCCTATGAAATGAGTAAAAACTAACAGGAGACTTTTCAATTAATTGATTGTAGAACAATTTGAACTTCATCAAGCCATTGAAGAAGATGAAGATACAGACGCATTTCTCTTTGTTGAGTTGTGACTCGTCCCAAGCTTCTTCAACAATATTGACCTGAAACTCAAAGAAAAAAAGAAAAAAATCCCCTCAGGTCCTAAATATTCGTTTCGAGCCAAAGCCATAAAACTGATGATTAAACAGCTGTCTCATAAACTGAATTAATTAGCATTTCTATTACATCCAAGTGGATTACTTCTCGTGTTCTGCTAAAACTCGCCGTTTGATTTGACTCAACGTCCTCAAGTGCTGAGAACTGAGTTATTATTACATCTATTATTATTATTATTGTTTTCTTTTCTACTAAAGGGGCAACATCATATTCTCTTTTTCTTTCCAGCTGAGATGAAACTGATACTCGAATGCAACAAAATGTTCAGTGGCGAAGGTGAATTATTACTCACAATATTATGCTATAATGAAATGGTTTACCATTGAAATCAGTCGAAAGCTTGCTCATCATTTTCTCAGAAACATAAGATATTCAAATTCAGTGCCAAACATTTTGCCAGAAACAGTCAAATTGTAAAAAGTGCTCAATTTGCTTTTTTTTACTTAAGTCGCCGATATCAGATTTAAGGTACAAACCGAGATTAATGGTAACTTACCTTATTAATTGATAAAAATTGTAAGAATCCTTGATTCCATTCATAAGCGATCGTTCTCTACGCAGGTTTGGCTGCTGCTTGCGATATTGGAAAGAGAGCAAATGCAAATTACTTTTAGTCACCGCTGAACAATTGAACAAAAAGTGGTAGACTTAGAAAGATTGCTTAATTTGCACTAAGTGTAAATACAAGAGGACTTTTCGACCCTAATAGATGCAAATGATATGAAAGATGCTTACTGAGTCGTAATTCTGACACTGGAGGACGTAAAAAAAATATTTTTTTCTTTCATGCAGTCTACAAACAGCGGCTTTTTCTTTTATCTCCCAAATTGCAGAGGATTTGTCACCCTACAAGGTTTCCTTTACGCCATTAGCAGCAGCTGAAAAGCTGTGCAAAGTTTCTGCCAGCACTTGACAATTTCTTGCTGTCGGGTTCAAATTGCCGATTGAATTCTAAATGACAGAGTCGTACATAAAATTCCCCATGAAATCTTGATATTTTTCTCAGAAAATTAATCGGTCGATATTCTTGTATATTTTTATAGTAATGGTGGTAAACTAATGATAGTAACACTTTCGCCTTATTTATTGGCTTTATCAGAGCTATATCCCGAGAAATACAACACTTCATAAGACTTTGATAACTTTATTGTAAACGATGTTTGATAAAACCAGAAAAAGGTCATTGTTTATCGTAGTTCCCTTCCCCTGTCTTTATCCGTAAGACTCACAACGCAGAGAAAACTGATCAATCTTTTCACATGGCCTTTTGTTGCTAAGTCACCAGTCAATGAGAGTGGAATTTCAAAATGATAAGCATTACGAAGCTCTTTAATTATCTTAACAAATCGAAACCAAGTGAAGGAAAAAGACACCTTGCATCGGTAGACTGAACGATAAAGTATGTAGAAAATTCTCTTACCGAACATACAGAATACTTTGTTGTACAGTGATCAAGTGTAAAGTTGTATCAAACTATTTTATTGGTTCCCCTGCATTTTCCTTTGCAGTAAAAAAGTCAATTGAACGCGCGAGAGAAATTATGAGGGCAGAAAATGGAAGGAGCTTGGAAAATTTTACTCATTACCGTAACCACTAGGACTCACTAATACAGTGTAAAAACTTTTGTTTGTTTCTCATGAATTGTTAACAGGGGAAACCGTGGGATGCTTCTAAACCTGCTGGAATATTTTTACAATTTTGACAATCATCTTGATTTCACGTCCCAGACAATTTTGGAATTTTCCCCTTGGCTATGTATATTTACATCTAGGATTAATGATCTATCAAATCTGATGAAACTGACAAAGCATTTCGTTTGATCACAAAGAAATACCAATATTCACAAGCATATCAATAATAAAAGATTTAACAGAGGGAATCAAGTTATTCAAGGATAAAAATAGGAAAAAATATTCACTCGTGATTGATGAAAAGATTTTGTGAACTGAAAGCAATCGGCAATCATTGTTACCGAGGAAAATTGAAAAAATAAAAAAGGCGAGACCGAGAATGGAAATCATCGCAAAATCAAATTTTAGTTCACGCAAGATTTTGTGTGAAAATATATTATCTCAACAGCCACATTTCATTTCAACTCTATTCTAGTGTAAGTGTTCAACCGGCAGTATTTATACCAACAGAATGTATGATTTATCCATCGGCCCCGTCCAGGCGAACGCCGTTAGAAACGAAGTAGAGAAACAACTTGTTTCTAAATTAATTTTCGACGGTACAATTAAGTTTTATTTCCGTTAAGTGGATGATTAACTTGTTTTTCATTAAAGTTCTGATGTTCACCAAGGTCTGAATAAGGTTCGACTTCTCCCATAAAGAAACTCACACAGGTCAGTGTACTATATTTCCTTGCCTTACACCGTGGCGTATGGAAACCGCTTCAAAAATTGGTAGCAATTCCAAACAAGAGGATATAAACTGAAATTAATTTTCTTCAAATCACTCCAGAACCAAGTCACAAAAATAGACACATTTCAATCCTGGAATGGACTCTCTGAGATAATTCATTGTTCCATTTTCAGTCGCCTTAACACTAATATAACCTCGACTTCCGCCGCTCTCTCGTGTCCGGTCTTTGCCCCTCCGAGAGAAGAGTGGGTTCGGTGGAGAGGGTTGGGAAGGAGCGCGGGCTCCTATTCCCGAACAATTCCCGATTACAATAGTAATCGGTATGAAAACGTGCGAAACTGAAGGAGTAGCTGACGAAAAAAACTATAATAAACTGAACAAAAAACACTAACCAGGAGGTATGAGATAAGAAAAGTAAACCAAACCAAAACAAAAGTACTTACACTTAGTTTGTCATGATTTCCATTCTCGGCCTCACGTTTTTCCTTATTCAGTATTCAAAATGTCGTATGGCTTTGGGTTTTGAGTAAACATCAATCTTATACAATACGGCTATCTAATTAATTGATACTTGATCAGGAGTACAGGAAAATACTTCCTGGTATTTTAATCAACATTTGATATGTCATTTTAATTCTTTCACCATAAAAAACTGCTTTGTTAGGTTGGGGGCGAGTACAGTCTTTTAACCTAGTTTGGCAGGATTCGCGAAAGTTAGGGATAAACGATGCCACAGGAAGAAAGAATCAATTAAATCCTTGATTTTCAAAATAACAAATAATCCCAGTCAGCCATGACACCTCCCCTAGAGTCATCCAATTTACATTAAAGACCATCAAACACATCATCAAGGCTCTCTCGCCTAATTGTTTCCGATGTCTTGTGTCGACGATCTAAAATTGTCAAGAATTACGACTTTCCTCGTTAATAACTTTTTACTTTTGACAACCGAGGACCGCAGATAACCAAAAATCCCCTTATTAAACAAAGATCTGTCAATTATTCATTAAGTCCGATCATAAGTTTATCGACTTCGATAAGGAACTTATTCAAGACAGGCTAACAGGGAGCGCAAGAGAGGTTAAATACTCATCAGAGAACAATAAATTCTTTATAGCACAAGAAAATGTAAATATCTAAACAGCATTATCTTAATGCAGCTCACACATTGAACACGTCAATAAGTTTAATAGTCTAAAATGCGGAAAAATCATTTATGTCCCTTTATTTGAGTCATGGAATATCTCAAAGTATCACGCGACAACAAATCCGGCTTTTATCCTACGTATGACAGCATAATAAGTTGGAGCGGTCTGGCAGACAAATAGTTTTTGAATATTTGAAACATGACGAAGGGCCGTATTTGTACACATCTGAGCGCGAGAAATTTCTTTCGACTATAACAGCTCTAACGAAAACTAAATGAGTTACAAATGATCTTCAAACATTTGAGATCGTTATGAGACGCTATCAGTTTCTGGATAGAACTTTTAGAGGGGAAAGTACCGTACTTGAGAGCTCAGTAAGAGGCTTATGAAAGTTTGTGGTGTAGAATTTCCGAGTCAGATTCAAGTGGATTAAAAGATATCCTACATGCTTGGGTCGACACGCAAACACGGTCAGAAATCATCCGCCAGTGATAATTACAGTTAAAACACGGTATTTGGGCACATTCTCGGGTCACTACACAGAGTAAATCACATGTGACTCTAATGATTTAGTCTTTGGGTTCGGCGACTTGCGGCAAAGGAAGTAATTCAACTTGTAATCTTCGCTTGATAATTTCCCTTTCTCAGATCAGGTTAGTTACATTACTATACAGATAGTCGATTCGGTTTTAGTCACGGACGCAGCGGAATCTAACAGAATGCCATCGCAACGTTAATCATCTGTCTCAATTACGAGCGTGTCTTCGTTGTGGAGACAATCGACACATTCAGTTTAGGCTTTACTTTTGCGTAGTCGATGTCCGGCTAAGCTTTTTCCCTGTATACATTTTCAATCGAAGGTCACTTTTTCAGTTTACAGATATTCTACAAACAATTTGAATATGTGGTTAATTGTCGATATCTGGCAGAGCGATTGAAACGGTGATGAAAACTGCTCTTATGATATCCAGGTTTCCGTCCCCATCACAATTATACTGATCCTGCTAGCTTGGAATAATGACAAACATTTTATTCGGTAACGTCTCGCTTCGAATAATTGCTGAGGACAAAGACTTATTTCATATTCAATTTATTTGTGGAAGGACTTCATTATGGAAGTAGAAACTTTGAAATAATCAGAAAGTTAAAACAGTTTTTCATCTCAATACCCAGCAATTTATATGGGAGGGTCTATGGAGTATTTATCAGGTCCTTTCTGAGTCAAACGAAATTCTCTCTCTTGATTTACTAATGGTTCTCTCTGGTTGATCAACCGAATACCGTTTTACTCTCAATGATAATACGACTTGACCGCAATAGTTTGTGCCAGTGGTCTTCAGTAACTATTTCTTTGCTCAACATTGTTATAAATTTCGAATCATTTAATCTGGTACAGGCTTCAAGCCTTGCTTATCACATCTGGATTTCTTAATAGAACTTATCAAAAGTTAAATTTGTCAAATTATTTAACATGACAGTGCGTGTGACAAAGTCCTTAACATCAAAACAATTGTTCTTATCCACTTGAGACTGTCTATTGCCTTCTTTGTTGATGTTATCGAATCATATATTTTAGGAGTCGGACACGAATGATTGAGGGCTGACCACTGACAGATTGTATTGTTTGATGTCACCATTATAGCGTTTAGTTCACACAAAATACTGAGCTTTCTCACGAATGGATTTCACTTTGTGTTGTTATCGCACATGAGAGACTATGGATTTTGTGAAGAACTCTATCAGATGTTTGTTTATGGGCATAAAACGTGGGAGGCGAAAAATCTTGGTTTATGTCCTAATTATCGTCACTATATGGCACTTCTATCTCGCCTGCACTGGACTTATCTTCGGCAATGACATCCAACTTATGCGAAAACCAGAAATCGGACGTGCTAATTCAAGATTCTCTAGATTAAGAGGAAGAATATTTGGAAATGGCCCCAAAAATCGTCACGAGGAGCTAGTGGTTGTAAGTTTTGAGAACGGAAAACTTCATGAACGTCAAAACTACGCATATAAATCTGTGGAATTATATTCTGAAATTCTTAAACAAAGAGATACAGAAAGATATAGTGACGACAGAGAACGTTTTTCAGATTCAAATTCCCAGAAAAATAACACCTATACAACAGACAGGAAGAGCTCGTGCAAGGAGTTAAATCTACCGAACACAGACAAGATTCCTTACGGGACTTGTCAGCCTCATCAAGCCTCTATGGATGCATGTGAATTTGCAGATTCCTTGTTCCGTTATGAGCCTTCCTTGTCTCTCTGTAAGACAAACAACGCTGAGATTTGTACACTGGAATCTGATGCTCATAATGGAAGGAAAATACTTAAAGCCAAGTGCAGTAGCCGAGTTTGTGAAGAGGTCGTAAACAAAAGCGAGAAAAACTCTTTGACTTACAGTGCGTACACTATAGATCCCAATGAAGGCCTTCTGGAATTGCTTAGGGAATTTGAAACTGTCTCAGAGCTGGAGATTCAACTTCCCCGCATTGCCTATTTGACTGCTAGAGAGAAATTCAACTTTTTATTCGTAAAATGCTTCATGATGTCGAGCAACAAGAGTCTGGTGTCGCAACTCATAACAGTTCCCCCGCAGGCGACAATACAAGAGGCCTTTGAACCGCGACAAAGAAATAGCATCAACATAAATATTGTTCTGTTAGATTCCGTCTCTAGATCACATTTTTATCGTTCTCTCCCCAAAACAATTGAGATATTCAGGAAATTGGCGGGAAGACGAGACAACCCCCAAGCAAGGGTTTTTGATTTCGAGTTATTTCAAGCTGTTCATGGCCACACCACGCAAAATGAACACGCGCTGTTCACGGGCCAGCTGCTTCCATCAAAAGAACAGGACGAACAAGAGCCTTCCGACCCAGTGCGCGCGGATGTGATGTTTGGACACTTCAAAAGGGCTGGGTATCAGACCTTGTGGCAAGAAGACCTCTGCTGGTGGGGAATGTGGGGATTAATGGCCGACTTGGTCGCGGAAGACTGGGAGGACCTACAGATTAAACTGAGTGAAAACTTTATCGACAGCACAGGTAAACATAATTATTATAAAACAGCTCTGGATAAGACAATTGTTGTGGAACAGAAACTAAAGTTTTGGGTTCCTTTCTTTGTTTTGTCTACTTTTGCCACAGTCGTCGTGGCTTTATGAGCTGAACTGTAAGTTTTTTAACTGGGGATGAACTCAAGGGTTAACTGAGGGGAAGGAAGGGGGGGTGGGGGGGAGGAGAGATGACAAAGCGTGCGTATGCGTGTGTGTGTGTGTGTGTGTGTGACACAGTATGTGCTTTCTTAGCCCTCTATCTACACCAGAGTATCAATGAAGTTTCATTCAAATGAGAGAGTTTCCCTACTACTTTCAGGTTTGACGCACTCCAGTTGTGAGGTGTTAGGCTCTTTTGGTCTGGAAACACCATTCAATGGACCCGAAGGGGATCAGATCTGCTTCAACGGCAAGCTACAACACAGCTATTTTCTCCAATATTTAATAGACATATCGAATACCATAGCGTCATCAAGGAAATCCCGTCCGCTGTTCTCGTACACTGCTCTGAATGTTGGACATGATGAAACAGGACGCAGGATTCAATCTTTGGATTCTGACCTGGCTCGCTTTGTTTCTGTCATGGCAAACACTCAAAATACCCTTACAATTGTGTTAGCAGATCATGGAAATACCTACACACAGTACACGTCTGATGTCCTGGAAGGACGCTTTGAAATGTTCCATCCAAGCTTGTTTATGATTGTACCAAACAAAGTTGCTAGACTTCTGGGACCAAGCGCCATGGCTGCGCTTGAAGTCAATCAACGAAGACTGGTGACCATGTTCAGCTTACACCATTCCCTTCTGCTGCTAGCTCGGCCGCTGAAGAGATTGGTAAAACCTATTGGGTTATTTACTGCCATATCACCCAATCTAACATGCAACGATATCGAACTGAGGACACCCAATTTATGTGTATGCAATGGTTGGGACAGCCCCACCACCAACGACTCCTCAAGGATTTCTCTTGTGGAGTTCGCCGTCGGTGAACTTAATAACATGTTACAAGCTGAATTCACTGAACCTACAAATGGAAAGGTACAAACGTATTCCATGTTACGCTCTTGTGAGAGACTACGTCCTGTGAGGTTTCAAAACGTGCGGGAACGCAACTCAAAATTAGACGGAGGACTGATCACGAGTTTTGACATTTACTTACGGTCTGGTGACGTTGTTAAACGTAGAGAAGATATATTCCACGTGGAAGTGAAGCACAAGGAAATGGCAGATCAGTACTCAATGCAGATAGAGCTTATTAGTTATGACCGACTAACCCTATTTGGAAAGTACCGAGCATGCGCAGATGAAGGGGTTCATCTAAAACTTTGCATTTGTTCCCAAAGACGGAAGGAAAAGTTGACAGAACTAAAGAGTGTTCCTTGGTTAGAATACTCTACAATTTTATTAAGTTCCCCAAAAATCAGGAAAGTTGGTGACAACGATTGTTTGGTCCTGTTAAAGAGAAACCATAGCCTGGGGCAAAGTGTGGCTTTTGAAATTGCCAACATTTGTAGTACAGATATATTTGACTTGAGGATATCGGCGAACTTTGAAAATATGAAGCTCTCCAGACAAGTTCCATTTGAAGTAAAAGTTCTGCCTGGAAGCATTAAATTCTTGTTATCGGCCCGGATAGCGGTTGATTTCTGGAGCACATTCATAGAAGTTGACGTGGATATAAATAACAAAGGAGAAAGTTATCCATGATCATGAATGCTGGTTTTGGAATTTTCTCCCAGATCAGTTCCTTAATCGATTTGGATGAACTGCGAGTGCTAGTATCGCTCTATGCACGAGTATCACGGGAATGGCATTACAATGCGGCCATTTTAATTCCCCAAGAATAAAGAATTTCGTCACCCGTCCAAATTCACGTGGTTAGACAGACAGGAACAGCGTTCTATTAAAAACAGTATCTGATTAGCCAAGTGAGTGGTTCGAGACATCTGAATCAGTCACAGAGCTTCTTGAAGCAAAGCCAAGACAAGCAATGAACAGTCACGACACTCAGTCCAAACTCGCAAACTCGACAACTGCGTTACGGGCCTACACGTGTTGGAATTTTCCAAAACCTTTCACACAAATTGTCTTTGTTCAGAATGGATCTCAGGACACGTTCAGTTAACGTCTGTTTGACTTTGCAGTATTCGTAGTATTCCCTACGGTCTTATTTTAGGACTTACTATTTCAAAAGTAATTTTAATAAATCACAAACGTACGGTATTACATGCGGGGTAAGTGGTTCCTTTAGGAAATTATGTATGGGTGGGTTGGAGATCTCTGAATATTTAAAATGTGAAGAAAATTGACCAAGATTTTCTATTTATGAGACAAAATCGTGCCTTTGCATTAAAGGTAAACATTCATTCATCGTTGGGTACCCCTATTAAGTTCAAAGCTCGTAATAAAATTGACCGTTTTAAACTTCCGTAAATATTTTTGACCTAGCCTCTCCACCTTCGAAAGAGAACAAAGCTTTGTACTTTTTAACTAACTTCAACATGCACTTACGCTTTTCGAAAATTGCTTCTTAAGTCAGGAAAAAACCGGAAACATTGCTTTGCTTAACAAGGCCGCCATCAGAGAATAGGGGAAAAACTGAGAGGGCAAGGGACTTAATTTGTTCACTAGAGTCACGTGATGCATCACAGTACCCGGTTGTCACGAAAGTTGCGATAATTTGGACAAATAAACAGCGACTTCGAGTCTATAATGCAGGCAATAGCAGCAGAGCAAGTTATCGCTGGACGCTTTGAATTTATTGAAGAACAAATTCTACAAGTATATATTGAAATTAAAAAAAGGATTATATTACAATGATCTGACCTCGCGTACATCTCGGTAACCGTGCGTTGCAACTTAAGAAATTTTCTGCCAGCCGAAGAACAAACACAAAACATTTACGATGACCACTATTGGCTTATCCCATCAGAGGCACAAGACAATGGACCAATCATGAGCCAGCTTAATCATTTACAGGTGATTCGTGATTGACTTGATTCATTTCTGATTGGTTGCACATGTTAAGTGATCTGTCCAAAGACGTGGACCTGATTGTTTGGAAAACATTTCATCAGGCAGTTGTTGAAAATCACTCAAATGCAATGAAAGTTGTAAAGGCAATTATACCAAATGGCTGAGAAAGGTGAGTTACACTGAACACTTAATCCGAGGAGTCTGAATCAGATTCTTTGACTTTTTCTTTCTCTTTCTCTTTCTTCTTTTTCTTTTTCTTCTTCTTTTCTTTCTTTTCCTACAAAAGATAGAATAATTAGCACGGAGTGGTTCACGTTTGAGCCAATAAAACAGTCCTTTATAAGGAACTTACTTCATCACTGCTCTCTTTCTCTTTTGATTTCTTTTTGTCTTTTTTGGACTTCTTTTTCTCCTTTCCTGGAGTTTCCTTCTCTTCATCACTACCCTCTGTGTCTCTTTTCCTCTGTGTATTAGAAAAGTATTGAAAGTAAACAAACAAGAAACTAAATATTGAGGACATACTGTATTACAATTGGACACACTTGGATAACGAGAAAGCAGACCTTGAAGTATTCAAATAACAAGGCGCTTATAGAGTTGTGATCAATTTCTAGACCAGTTGGGTTTGTAATCACTCTTTATTTAGACAGTTAATTGAATCCATTGTCTGATTCTTTTAGCCTGCACACTACTTATCATTGCAACACACCTTTTTCCCTTCCTCAACTTCCTTGGGTGTCACAGGAGCACCAGGCATGGGTTCTTCCTTGGGTGTCTTAGGTAAACCAGCAGATTGTTCATCCTTCACTGGAGTTTTATCCACACTAAAGGCAAACAACTGATTAGAAAGAGTAAAGGGGTGATGGGAGAGTATAACAGTGTAATTTGGTGTTATAAAATGAGTTGATAATGTAAATTGGCCACTCTTTACCACGGCCAATTTATGTAGTCAACTCATTTGATAATACTAAATTACCCTGATTAGAAAGAGGTTCAGGATTGAAGCCCGTGTTTAAATCCCCGTTCATGTAACACAAACCTGATATCTGGGTGACTTTGCATCCATTCTTTGGGTGTGCTTTCATTTGGTTTGCCATATTTGTCCAATTTACCAGATGCAATTAACTGTTTTTTCTGAAGTGCCTGGGTGGGAAAACATCAATAAGAGACTCACCAAAAACACCAGCAAGAAAATCAAGTAGAATGTTAAATTATTGCAACTCTGAGTGTTGAGGTCTGACTTCTTAACAGGCTGCAAGGCTCCAGAGAGAATGGTACACTGATATACAATAGCAGTATGTAACCAATAGCAAGTTTGTACCAACATTATTGCATTTGCTTAATTGAATCTTAAACAATATTGTTCTTGCATGGCTGAGCACATGTCACTTCCAAAAATTAACTCCCATGATGCAAAAAGTCTTGATTGTGTGTGTAACTCTACTGAGTTAGGTTTGATTTTGTCACACAGAGACTAAGATAAAAGAACAGAGTTAATGGAATAGCATGAGATAGAAATGGGCCATAAATATTGATTACACAACTCATACAAACAAAGCCATTGACGAGTCAAAAGAGATGACCATGAACAGATCAGCAGAAGTCTGGTGTCTAAATAAGTTGGTCATACCTTTGGTCCCAGGCCCCATTTCCTGGGATAAGTGTCTCTTTCCATGATAACTCTTTTGATCTTAGCAACCACACCATGATCACAAGCTGCCATCACAGCTGTTGTCATAAGAGCAATCCCTGAAAAAGAAAATAGTTATATAAAGGAAAAATAGAAAACTTGACCTCCACATCACCTTGTTCCATGCAACTGGTAACATTAAAACTATGAAAAACAATGGCATTCAAATTATTAAAACGATCATACTATGTACCAGCAGACCCAGCTGTTTGATTTACTGACTGACCGTTCGCCTCTAACTGGTTAACTGGCTGGCTGACTGACTCACTGACAGACAGAATCACTGATTGACTGACAGACAGACTGACTGAATAACTGACTGACAGACTGACCAGCTGACTGACAAACAGACAGACTAACTGGCTGACCAATAGACTGACTTGCTGAAAGACAGACATAATGAACAACTGCCTAACAAAAAAACTGACTGACAAACCTTCTGACTGACTCAGTCATTAACCAACTGCCCTATTAACAGAGGAACACTCACCAAGAGCTATAGCTTCTCCTTTTGTTGTCATGATAACAATTTCTTCATTCATTTCTATTCCAGATTCATATCTCAATAGACCTGGGATCATCAATTTTGCTCCATAGCATATGGCATTTACCTAAATGAAGCAGAAAAAATACTACGTGAAAGAATTTACAAAACAACCTTTACCTATCAGCAACCTATTCACACACAAAATTTGAAAATTGTCCTATTTATTCAAAGACTCTTCAAATAATAATGTAATTTTAACCACATCTCATATGACAAGCCTCCAACTTGATGTGGCCTTGGCAATACACTAAAAGCTGAGCTACATTGTATTAAAAATATGTTTGGAGCTTAGTGGGACTTCAGAACACACATTTTGTTCTCACTGCGAAAATTCCTTAATTCATCAAATCTTACACAGCAAAACAGTACTTACAGCACTATCTTTAACAACCAGACGCTTGTGAGAAGTTAGAAGGGCTTCTAATGGCTTGATGCAGCGGCGGAGATAGGATTCTGTGAAATAATATATTTTGTTTTTGACACTGAACTCTTGTTGTTCAAAACACTAGTATTGCTTGCATATCTTTCAACCAATCAACAGCAGCAACTTACCATCTTTGTAATTATCATACATCCACTGTGCATCAAGAACATCATGCATAGTGGCCATGTTATCCTGAAAAACACAAACATTACTCTCACTACTATCTTCTTCATTTAAAGAATAATAATAAATGTCATAACCTTGACATTAAAAATCCAAATGCAGCTGAAAGTAATAAAACATCAACAAGAAAGTTGTAAATTAAAAGTGTTCAGTGTGAATGTTAAAACATACATTAAGAGACTTACATTTTCAGACTGAATTCCTGAGCGCACCCTTCTGAGTTCCTGCATGTGAGCACCAATCCCCATTAACAATCCAATATGGACACAAAGTGTTCTTATGTAGGTCCCAGCCTCACAACTCACCCAAAACACTCCTGCAATGTTAAGATAAAGGCTTAAATTTTAAATCTTCATCTGTTCATGTACACCTCCCAGATACATACATGTATGTATATAGAGAAATGGAAGTGGAAGTGTTTTTGTGATTCAAAACAAGCACTTACCAAGATGCCGTTCTTGGTCAAACTCAATTAATTTACTTTCATATATTGTTCTTATTCTAAGCTGTCGTTTAACTGCAGATATCAGTGGAGGTCTCTGAAACAAGGCTCCTGTGAGCATCTCTATTGTCTGCAAACAAAACAAAGATGCTCACTTTAATCACCACTAATTTATTTCGATTTTTACATAAATGTTAAAAACATGCCTGTTTCCAAATGGGATGATACACATACAAGAAAATGGTTCAGTGGATTTTCATGGCTGAAGTCTCGTGTGTTTTACAGCAAAGAGGACTGATGGAATTGAAATTTTCATCTTAAATATCAACTGCAAAATCATCAGGATAAAATTTAAATTCAATGTACCAACCTTTGCTAACTCTGATTCATTTTCAATTGCCTCATGGAGCCTCACAATGCAGACATACTCTTTTCCTTTGGTGCAAAGGAGAAACAGAATGTTTGTAAACATAAAGTTAAGTGTACCAGTACTCCAGCTAGTTCTGATTTTTGCACAATGATGCTCTTCCATTAAAAACATAGAGCTTAAGCAACATGGACCAGAATGAAAAAAACGATTCATTGGTACCTGCACCCTGTTGTGATTTCACAAGTCTTGTTGCCCTTTCAATGCACACAATTAGACATCCTGTCACTTTTGGATCAAGAGTGCCACTATGCCCAGTTTTTTCCACTCGGAGAATTCTTCTTATCCATGCCACCACCTGATCAGAAAAAGACAAGCTCTAATCTTGATTGTGCATGACCATAGAGAGCCAATACCAGTTCATAACACCCATTCTCATGGCTGTCGAGGACATCACCTTCATTAAAATTTTGGCTGGCTATTGTGTTGAGGCCTTTAATTCTTTGGTGAAAAATCAATAACCCAAGTTTATTATAAAAACTTCCTGAATCCTTGAACAATGGAAAATATTTGGCTGATAGTGACTAATCCAGGCTATACTTGCCAGGATTAAAGCTCTAGCAAGGAAAACTAGCATACAGTAACATCTAAATACCTTGAAGGAAAGAAGGAGGGAAGAAACCTAAACCATAATATTCTTTGTATCAAATATGCAATGTACCTCATGGGATGAGGGATTTGCTGGCTTGTCAAGATTTATAAACCCACTCCTGTGATAACAGAAGTAGATATGCATAATTAACCATGTAGTAATAAAATATAGTCCTAAAGTAACACACCAACATGCTTCAGCTCAAAAAAGAAGCTCATGAGTGTGAACATGATAAGATTTAAATAAAAATTGATCAAATTTAAAAACTTCCTTCGTAATCACCAGTACAGAGCTTGGTTGCACTGTACATGTACATATAGCGTCATGAATGTATGAATTGCTCAGAAATCGAAATAATTTAACTTACGATACATAGTCTTTTAGTTCTCTTTTTAGAGGAGAACATCCATTTGGTAATGGAGTAAAGTGGCCAGTTCTTACATTCAACTTGTCATAGTTCTGTGACACAAAAAAAGAACACAATGGAAGTTTAGTAATAACTGATACACCAAGATTACAACTGGACAGATAACATCTTACCTTGAGCAATAGAGGCCATTTTGATGTGTCCAACACACCAACTGCAGACGTTGGCTTTAAGTGGAAATCCTCGTCATGTTGAGTTTCCTGGGTGGGCAAATATACAGGGTTTGACAAATCAATTAATCAAAAATTAAATAAATGCAAGTGGCAGAACTTGGAATCCATTTTCAACTTACATTCTAAAAGGATGATAACAGGCATTTCAATATATTTTAATAAGTGGCTGCCAATAGTGGAATAGGTAGATATGATTACATAAGTGGTAGTAAATCTAATAAATAACACCTCAACAGGTTACAGGTACAACCAAAGTTCAATACTGATGCTCTACACATGTTTTGAAATATTTAATAAAGAGCACAATAATTTGTAAGGAGTAAAAACCTTATAATAACATTTAGAAAGTTAGACACCAGGGCCAGGTTGTTCAATGCTGAGTTAGGATAGTAGAAAGTTGGTGTGAAATCTGATTTCAGATCTGAAAGCTTAAACAGAAAATTCAGTATAATCTTTTGTCTAAAAATTTTACTATAGGATGGTCTAAGAAGGAGATAAAATCACCTTGAAAAGGCTTTTGAACTAAGGAGTAAAGAGACCCAGATAAGAATTTCACCTTGGGCCCTGATGACTTAAAATTAGGGAAAAAATGAACACACCGAGACCATGGCAAGTTTACTTAAGCACAAGAATATATTGTGGCTGGTATTGTTTGTAACTGATTGGATTCTATGTTTGAGCCTTACTTGTTCAAAATCAATTTTAAGTAAGGTTTTATACCTTCGTTTCTCATAAGATTACTCTGCAAGACAGCCTGTATACCCAGGTTTAATACATAGTTTTGTTTATTTCAATTGCAGCAAGATCTTCTCTCCTTGATGTACACAGTACAGAAACGTTTTGGATTGCTGAAAATGTCTAGCTTTATTACATTGGAAATAGGAAGCTACCGGTTCGTCTCAAACTTGAACTGATAACGAATTATTTTCTGCACGCCGCTGAAGCGCTCATGAGAACACGATGTTGATAACAATGGCCACACGAGATCTACAGCAGTGTATCTAAATGAGTAAGTAAGCACGATCTTCGTCGGTAAAGATGGAAATTTATATTCACACCATAACTAGTGATTAAATGTAAATAGGTTAACAATGGGGAAAAAAATACCGTCAAAACAGAACATTTTCTCGCAAACTGTGTGAGTCCTTGGCGATCAACTCACCCCAAAATGATTTGACGAGCCCACATCAGCCGCCTCACTCTTCACTTTTTTCTCTTTCTTTGCAGAACCTTATGACCAATACAAGATGATCGTCCGTTACAATGAATGAAAACACGCTTCCTCTGTAAGAGGAAAAGATAATAAAGCATCCACACAGGCAACTGTTTTGCACGCGCGCATTACAAAACACTATTTCCAAGCTTACCCGAATCTTCTTCCCGAGCCCTATGCTTATCCTTTTTCTGCTTCTTGCGAGGCGTAACTTCTACGGAAGGTTAGCAGAGAGAAAAAATGGTAAGATGTTAAAAAAAGAAGCTATTTTCAGAGGCGAGAATGCCTGAATTTAGAAAATTGCATTGGCACTAACCAGAGTCCGCCATGTTTCCACGTGCAAGAAATCTTCGTAGTGCGCATGAGAAGATTGGAACCCAGACCACTGGGCGGTTTCCTGTGTCTCTTGTCGATCGCAGCTCTAAGACGACCACGACGCGAAACTTGGTTTACTGAAAAATCTAGGCCCAGTTGAGTGAGATGACATCCCCTAAAAAAATTTCTTATCTTGAAGGAAGTTAGTGCAACTACAGTAGGACCTCTTTTATGGGCGAGGTTAAGCGATTGTTATAAGTTGTTGGAAGCATTTAAAACTCAATTTGTTTTTTATTCAAAGAAAATGGAAGTTCTTGAAAACTTGGCTTTCCATTCAAAATCTTCGATCGCTTAAGGCTATGTTCTAAGTGGAAAATGTGAAAACTGGATCAGTGGTAAATTTTTAACTAGTTTTTCAGATTGGGTTTGATTTATTTTTAACGCTAATATTTTATGTCCACGTAGGTATTCTTTAAATCAATATTCAAAATAAAGATATGCCGAAAGATTCGCATAGTAAGCTACCAATGGCGTGATGACTTTAAGTGTGCCAGAGGTCATAAGCGTGCGTGAGTGCATTTCAGCGAGCCACCGATGACAAAACTGAGAATATGAAGTTTTCCGGTTAGAAACTGACCGAAACCTTTCAGATTGAAGGGAAATTGCACCCCTTTTACCGACTTGAAATCACTCTCTTTAGTAACATGGGTGCGATATATTTGAAGTTGATTGAAAATAGATAAATCAGCCAGTAGCTTTCTTTGAACGAAATGAAAGAAGGTGAATGAAAATCTCTTGGATCCTACAGATATTGGATGATTCTGAATGAAAACTTCACCTGACTAACTATCGAACACAAACATATTTTATATTCTGATAATTACTTTGACGGTGTAATTTTCAACACAATGACTGTAAATTGTTATTAAAAAAAGTCGGGAGTTGAAATCAGCTTGTTTACTTTTTACGATCTTCTTAATGACAAAATCAGGAAAAGTCAAATGACGACAACTTTAATTAGTTTAATAATTATGCTGCCGTGCAACAATAAATGTCAAGATAAGAATTACTCGTTGATGAGTGAGGTAAGAGAAAATCACGGAAACATCGAATATTACAAGTGTTCTGTAATTACTTGACTCAACTCAATTTTCTTTTATTTGTTTCTCGCCTAGGATGTTAATGGTTAATTTCAGTGGTAAGTTGCCTCACTTTTAATTCGTTACCGAGTGTTTGCTTGGGAGTTCTTATTCTTTCTTAAAATTAAAAAGAAATCTTTAGAAACTTCCATCTGGTTAAAAGGAACTAGTATCCTTCCCATGTGCTATTTGACAAAGTACTACTTCAATAGTGAAACGTGTCGACCCTGAGGAGAGGCAGGCGGGAAGGACAGTTAGTCTTTCACCTTCACCAGTGTAGAATGAAAATTAACGTCAAAGGAAAACTTCAATTCCGACAGTTAAATTAAGAGATAATTTTCTGATCTCGTTAAGTTTTTTAACATGCATTTAAATTTTTGAAGTTTCGATTCGGGTAGTCCCTGCAGGATATGTTTACATTTTAGCTGTAATTCTAATGTTATACCTGTTTGGAAGGTTAGCAGATACTGACCGGCAGGTCTGTTAAACATAACTATCTGCCGCTCATGAATAAATGGCACCCATATTCTATTCAAGGTTGATAAACTTTGCATGAAGCTGATTAATTTTCGTAGACTGCGGTCTTTAAAAAGAGCCGCGTTTTGAAAAGAATCATGCTTTTCACCTGACCTCGTTTAAAAAAAATCATAAAGCAAGGCAAGAAAAAGCAAACAAGGAAGGAAAAAGATCTTTAGCTGGTGAATTTCTTGTTTTCCAGACTCAGCCAAATTTTTTCATCTCGCGAGTGAATTAACTTTAACCTTTTACGTCCAATAGATCATTGTTATAGTTTTTCGCTGCATTTGTGAATTAATTTTAAAACTTTCGTGAATTACATTTATTTATCAGCACAGAGTTAAAACAATATTTTTTTCCTCAGTTGAAAGTTGCGTTTTTAGCCCGGTTCTAAACTAGTTTTCAGGGCATGCAACTTGCTAAAACTGTTTTAGTTTCACTAAAAAAAGCTAAAAATATAGATGCACTTTACGATCAAAGAGCATGGTCGGTAGGAGGTGCGTCTTGAAGAAAGAAAGATCTCAGTTTGAGCGTATGTACGTTGAGACACAAACAGCAAACACATCCTGTTTTCGTGCCAATTTGGAATTTTCTGCTAATAATTAAAGAACTTAGTGCTAAAATTAATGTTGATTCAGGAATATATATTTTAATGACGCTGATGCAAAATCGTTTATCTCGATATCATTTAACAAATTCAGGCTGTACATGGGGCTAGCAAAGATAACAACTGCCCTTTTAATGATAGATGAAAGTAAAAATGCAAATATTTTATAAACGACCGATGGATTAACACACAAATAAGGCTTTTAATACTTAATGTGACATCAATTTATTCCTCAGTTTTCATTGATATTTTCTACGAACAAACGATGCATAGTAAAACTGCTCTGAAGGGAAATTGTAATGAAACGGACATCGAGAGCGACATGTTTCTCATTTTTACCCCAAAGATGTAGCAACAAGCCCAGATGAGAGAGTGCAATAATACCAGTAATATCACTACCATTGATCGTATGCCAGCGTTATTTAAATTTATCCTTCATATATCAATTAAATATAATCAATTATTATGCATGCAATAAAAGTACAAAAGAGAACGAATGCCGCTCGTTCAGTTGGGGAGTGACAGCTTTGGCTCGTGTCACTGAGGTAAGATGGAAGAATTTGTTTGCCTCTTCACTATTTGATTACTCGTCACATCGTGAAGGTAAAGAAAACCTGGGTTCTGTCTTTTTCTACAAACAGTTCAATCCAAGTTTTTTTGTCGTGCTTATGCTGAAATTGTTCTCCAAAAGCAATTTGGTTTCAAATAATTCATTGTTTCGAAATTTTTCATTTGACTCGCTCATGATTGGTGTATATTAATACGAAGCTACGAAAAAATGTATCCTTTTACAGAGGACTAAACCCTCACCACCTTGATACACGGACAATGAAATTTATTGCAAGGACTACGGATAAGATAAACTGGTTTGCTTCAAACCCTAGTCTGCACTCCGTGGGATACAATAGAGCCCTCAATATTGTACCTTTGACTTGATCAGCTGTCGTTTTTTGTTTCATATGTACAAGCGATCACCAAGAACTTTTTATCATTCTGTTTGAAATATTGATCGAAATTTGTTTAAAAATTCAATTTAGAATGTTTTGAAAAAGAGATTGACACCATCTAATTAATGTTGGTGGCCACACTAAACAAAATAAGGAGTTCGATTCTTGAAAGAATGTTTCGTAAAATTAGAACTTCTTCCTAGGAGGTTGATGACTGAATAAAAATTGGCAATTTTAATACTTGAGCAGACAGTTCTAACAGTACTCGATCCTTTTTAACTATTTGTTTGAGTGCCAGTAGAATATATATAAACATACTGCAATTCATTGGCCTACAAATTTTATCATGTATCATGATCGTTCCTTAAAGGATCTCAGAAGATCGTCAGATGTTGTGCATTGTTGTTGGTGTGCGGAAAGAAAACTTCAATGTACTTCAATTGACTCCAATGTAAACGCTTCCCACTCGTGTCTCTGAAGAACCTAAACGGATTTTACTTTCGTCACTTGGAGAACGTTCCCCAAACACTCTTTGTTGTGACTACTTTTTCGACGCCCTAAAGTAGTTTGGTTAGGAGAAGTTCAGATCCGATATTTTCTTTTGTAAAAAAAAAAGATCTCGCTTAGGGTGTCTATTTGACGTGGCTGGATATCTTGTATCAACAAAGTTTCACGCTGTTTCTGGCAGCCTTTAAATTTCATCTTCGTTTAACGATTTTGACCTTTAGTAGATTGCCATAAGAAAGAACTTAAAGTTTTTCGTCAACTAAAGAGAGCTTGAGAGCGACGTAAGCTTATTAATTTTTATATTTGAAATTTGGCGCATATTTTTTCCAATTGTTTTTGGCAATTTGTGCTACAAACAAACCGTCCATCGCTTCTGTCATCAAAGAAAAATTCTAATTTGCAATGCAAAAAAAATGACGCTTTCTAGTCTGTTATAAAAGCTTGAATAATTTTAGTTCTGAAGCTAAGTGGATTTTACGATCGTTTATTCCTATGAAATCTTTAATGCGGCTGAGTATAAAACTGCTACTTAATCATTATTCGAGCAAATTACATATTTTTTTTCACGTCTAAAAGCAGATGATAATGGGAAACAGGCACTTTACTGCTGTATTATAGAGAATATAGGCGGGATCTGAGGACAGGCCATCAAACATAACAAAGCAAAGAACAGCTGTGTATGACTGAAAGACATTTTACAAGCAAATCTCTTGAAATCCGTCCAAAGCAGATTTCAATCAGGATTGAAGAGATTTTCGAAAGCGCTTTCATGGCTGTTGGGTTGCGCCTACTCGGGCAGGTCAGGGTCAATAATATGATCATTTCGTGTAGCTGGTTTTTTTCGTAGCCACCGAATCTATTTCGTTCTTTCTTCTCCTTCTTCTACTCTTTTCATTTTTTTCAGGTTTCTTTTTAGTGTGGATGTGTAAAGAAAGCGATGTGTTTCGACCGTTAGTACTTAGCTTACCATGTGGAGTATGCAAATGCTGCTTCGAATGTCTTTCTCGGTCTTAGCAGCGATTCTTTTCACTTCAGCCTGTGCCAGGTAAGATTCACCAGTAAGGTTAGTTTAGAACTAAAACTTTTTCTTAATTTCAACTACTATCAAAGGCGAAATAATGGTGATGATTATCGTAAATTATACTGCTAAAACGCGTAAGCGATAAAAAAGTGATTCAGACGGTAATTACTCTAAAATCAGGCGGCTAAAATCGACAGCAACATTTCAATCAGCCGATTGAACGATTTTGTTGCAGATAGATGAAAATAAAATTTTGTAAATATAAGTCTGAAGTATTGAACGAGAGAGACTTGAAGTACACTGAGTGTTTGATCAAGGTTACCTCATCCATCCCTCTTTTAATGGCTCTCCCTTCAGCGAGGGGGAAAAAACAGTGTTTACCATTAATAGTGAGAGAACAGCGTCAGTGGATAAAAATATCTTATCAAAAGGAATCGTACGATTTATGTATTTTTAATGAACAGAGAAAGCTCCGTTTACTACAAAATGTAAATAGACAGCGAGGTGGTTGTCAGCTTAATTTACGGTTGCATGATGTTTCGCTCTATCACATTAATAAATGAGATATTGATCTTTCTATAGTAGGTACGTTGTATAACAACTAAAACCGTGTTTTGCCATTTTCGGGTCCTGCTCACTAGAGAGGGATTTTAAGAGGCTTTTGAATACTATTTAGTATAGTGCAAAAAACTAAAAATAAATTTCTGGAAATTTCTACCGAATGAAGATTTGGGAGAGGGACGAGGGAATGGTAAGAATTTGCCAGGGAACGACTTCGCTGAAATCTTGATATATATTCAATTTCCATTTCTGGCCGATAGCACTGAAATGTTTGAATTTTACAGTTTGTGGTTTAATGTCGTTTGAATACTTTTTTTCACTAAGCTCTCTTACGTACTGGAGTGGCAGGAACGCATCGGTTGTACTGCGCAGGCTCCTTGATGAGAAACATTACGACAAGAGATTTAGACCTGACTTTGAAGGTATGATTAGTTCATCTCACAGTTAGAAACTCTAAAATTACTAGTTTTAATTAAAAAAGATAAAAAAAAAATAATAATAATAAATCGCAGCCTGGGGGGTTACAATTATTATCATAAAGATCAATTCACTGTTCTTAGAGACACCAATCACAATTTTTTAGTCAATACCACGACCCCAAACCTGAACTCTACAGCTGTTACATTGACGACTGTATCAGCGCTACCTCCTCTACCAGAGAGGAGCTCACTCAATTCATAACCGCCGTCAATTCCTTTCAACCGGCTCTCAAATATACCTGGGAAATTTTCGACACTTCTTTGGCTTTTCTAGACATCAAAATTTCAATTGAAGGCAACGGTTTATGAACTACTGTTTACTACAAACCTATAGATTCACATAGTTACTTGCTGTATTCATCCTCGCATCCGTGATCACACGTCAAGAATTCCATACCTTTTTCACAGTCTCTCAGACTTCGTAGTTTATGTAGTGACGACTCTGATTTTCCAAAACATCAGAGGCAGTGTGCAAGTTTTTCGAAAAACGTGGCTATCCTGTTTCTGTCGTTCAAGCGGGTCACCACCGTGCCCAAATAGTTAATCGACAGTCAAACGGCTGAGAAGGAAAACATTGACCGCATTCCATTCACTCTCACATTTCACCCTCACAACCACGCAGTTAAGTCTATCATTCTTAAAAACTGCTTTAAATTACTCCAAAACGATTCAGAGAATGGTACTATCTTTTTTGCAACCTCCAGTAATTTCATTCAAACGTGACAAAAACATAGGCAACTTTTTGGTCACAAGTTCATTTCAAACCAATTACCAACCTGGACTGACTTTCAAATGCGCTCGCTTACAATGCAAAACTTGTCCTTTCATTCATAACGTAGAGAAAATGTCGGGACCCAGGAGAGCCATTAAGATCACTGATCACTTTGCGTGTACCTTCGCCAATGTCATTTACTACATAACTTGCACTTATTGCAAAAAGTTATACATTGGTGAAACAGAAAGATTACTAGGTGACCAATTCCGAGAACACCTTCGCGACGTAGAAAGAAATGACAAAGACGCATCCGAGCCAGTCTCTAGCCAATTTAATCTCCCTAATCATTCTAAACAACATGTGGGAATTTGCGGCCTTTCCCTACAGCTAGGCAGTTCGGAAAGCCGCAAAACACCAGATAAAAAAATCATCTTCCAAATCGGCACCCTTAATCCCCACGGTATCGGGGGCTTTTCATTCAATTAGTTTATTCTTGTTTTCTCGTCACCACATTCCAACCAGTAGCGTAGCTCCATTTTCTGCATATAAACCGACGCATAACCCACAATTCCTCCAATCGCTTTGACGAAGGGCTAACGCTCGAAACGTCAGCCTTTAAACTCTTTACAGTGGCCAATTTACGTTTTCAACCCAGTTGTTAACACTAAATTACCAATCACAGTTGTTTTATAGCGAGAGATGGTGCTGTTTGATGTTTCCGAGGAATCCTGATGCTGATTGATGGTCATGTAACACTTTTCTGCTTTTCTCAGGCCGCCCCGTGAAAGTATTGGTGACAGTGTTTGTTACATCGCTGGGAGGATTGGATGAAAGAGAAATGGTGAGGGGGATGTTGAAGCTAAGGAAGGATTAAGTGCTGACTTTTTGTTTGTATTTTGACTCGCCCTGCGGGCCTGTCAAAAATACTCAGCAATACTACACACCAAAACTTCTAATAAGCTATTTATTATCCAACTGCTTTATCTCAAGGGCATTTCTTAAAAATTGGGAAAAGCGAAGCAGATAGAGAAGCATGGCGCCCGAAGCTTACCGGTTAAACAGGTTTTTTTTACAGTACAAAATAACCAACTCTCCAATATCGGAGGATATTTGTATTCGGTTCGCGTGTTAATTGTACCACACTGAGTGCTCGTAGTTAGATAACAAAATAATTTATTTTAAGAGACCATGGGGTTTCGTAGTGTCTAAGAGTTCACGTAAAATACACGCTGCTCTTGGTTTTAACTCACTTTTTCCAATTGGACATTTCTTGATGCTTCAGAACTCATGTCATTCATACACTGTGGGTTAGGCTGTATAGAATTTCCCATACGATGGTATGAAATCAATAAACTTTACTAGATGTTTTAGAACGGTTAAGATTTCTGTTAGAATGAGTTGGTACTTCTTGTATTCCGTTCATCCCTCGCGGTATAGATTTGTTAGAAGTATTTTGCCAGGTATGGAATGTAGTATTGCATGAATATCTGGGAGCGCCTTCACTTGGTGCTCAGCAGAACGATTTAGATTACAGTTATAGGAATAAATGACTGTGAATATACGAAAATCATGTATGTGAACTGCGGATAAAGACGTGAATATGAGAGCGACCTTCGCAGTAATGAACACTGTTTGAAAGTAGTGAAAATAAGGCCTGAAAAAAATTCAGATCTGTACGGGATTTGAACCCATGACCTCTGCGATGCAGTGCTCTACCAACTGAGCTAACAAGTCAATTGGGACCTGGTCATTATGTTGGTTCCATAATATGGAACAGTTTAACACAAGTGTCGCGATCTTTGTTTCATTTTTATTGTTTTCACCCCAGCAATTTGAAAGCACGTTCTTTATGAGACAAGTGTGGCAAGACTCTCGACTTCAGTTTGAGAAAGATTATGTTAAAAGAAATCTGAGCCTGAATGGAGACATCATGCAACAGATTTGGATACCAGACACCTACGTGAACAATGAAAAGTCCAGCTCTGCACCAAAACAAGAATTTCTACTCATGGTTTTTCCAGATGGAAAAATCATCTACAGTCAACGGTAATAATCAAGTAATATTGGCTCAAAACTGAAATTTCATACGTGTTCCTTATTATTATGCAGGAAGCACGTTTCACCCTCCGCCAGAAGATTTGAGGCGAGCCGGGGAGAGGTTTGTCCTGAGTGGCTGCCAGTGCTATACACCTTATAGACAAATGCCTTCTAATTTCCCATGGGCGATTAAAGACTCTTCCCGAATCGCTGATAATGAAGTCCTACTCGCACGCTAACATGCTTCTTCGTACTATGGTCGGTGGACTTCTGGGAGATGGTGGACCGTTGTTAATCTTAAGTGTACAAATGAACGCAAACATACATAGGAAGTCCCCAGGGACATTCAGTCGGCCGCCTCTGCAGCTTGCCGTACAAGCCAGAGTGCGATAGGTTGGGATAGTAAAGCTTCTCTTGAGCTGTTCTAAGGCGTAAGAGTTTTGCAAGAATCTCAGTAAACGAATTAGATTATTGAGCCAACACGAAACTGTTTTTACTTGGCTGGTGAATAGATCTTTGAATTCCTTGCGCACGGATGCCATCCCAACAAACTTTTAGCTTTATCCTTTCGTGCGTAATTGATATTTCTTCTCCTGATATTTCGCTTATTTCCCTGTTTAGAATGACTGTAATTGCGGCTTGCAAGATGGATCTCCGGAATTACCCCATGGATAAGCAAAACTGTAGTCTTCTCTTCGAAAGCTGTATGTTTCTTGGACTAATGACTGTATTCTTAGGATCACATTCAAAATTATGACAAACTGTGGAATTTTTCAGTTACACTGTTATTGTCACACAGTTTCTTAAGTATTCATGCACCCACTAACCAAACTACTATCCCGCCTGGAAGAGTTATTGACTGCCTGCGTCTGGAAAAGCTTACGGAGTTTTAGTTGAATTTCCCTCTAACTTCAAGAATAAGAAGTAGATATATTTCTGATATTCATTTTCACAAAACTGTTATTTCTCTGAAATCTCATGGAATTGTTTGGCAGATGGTATGACCACAGATGACCTATTCTTCAAGTGGGACGTAAAGGACGGGAGTGACGATCTGAAAACCGCCGTGGCAATAGGAGACGAACTGATCATGTCACAGTTCGCACTCGATGGATATTCAGTCCGTGAAATAACAGCTTCCTATGTTACAGGTATAAAGAAGTAACTTTTCGGAGCCTACAACTTCATTAGCCTGGGTCCAGATAAAACAGTTTACCGGGTGGGGTTAGATTGAGTCTCCGTCGAAAAACGGTGATTTTAAATTTTAACAATCCGATATCAGATATGCGGTGTGATTGTTAGCGAGTTCCACTCGCACGAGATTTTAGGTGACTAAATGCGGCTAGTTCCCAGTCAAGGACAGAGTTAGTAGGTAGTAACCCAGGTTGCTCTCTCCATGACCCTGGTGATACAACATTTTAGAATGCTTTATCTCAAATAGCTATAAAACAAAACAATAAAACAACCGCAAAACAAAATAAGAAGGGGAGGGGTCAGGTGCATCATATAAATGCATAGTTTCTTTGTACATCAAGTATCACAAGGAGTTTTACAAATCCTTGTCTGAAGTAACTTATCGATTTGTTACAGGAAATTTTTCCATGCTGCAGCTAACTTTCTACATTAGACGAAAAAAATTCTACTACGTCGTTTCGATTTATATTCCAACAATTCTAATCACCATTTTGAGTTGGGTCTCCTTTTGGATCCCACGAAACTCTCCACCAGCTCGGGTCGGGCTTGGAATCACGACCGTCCTCGCCCTGACGACATTGATTTTCGGAATTCAGTCGTCGATGCCGAAAGTGAGCTACGTAAAAGCAATTGACTGGTTTCTGTGTGTCTCCTTTCTCTACGTGTTCGCTGCTTTGGTCGAATACCCGAGTTCCACTTTTGTCAAGTCTCAAGCCCAGAAACTGTCACGAAAGGGAACGAACATTCTGCGTAAGGTTAAAGGCCTGAAGGAAGACCCTGAAGATATTCCGTTATCAGGGACAAGATACGGTAGCACAGACAAGGTAGATGAATCATTACATAATGCATTCCGACAGTGTTGATTGGCCAAGGAACCCTGGTATACCACGCGATATACCATCGGTAAAACTCTAGGGCTATTTGGGTCGTTTTCATTAAAATTGTTATACCATTCGAGCTTGTTGGAAACGAGATAGTAGACATTATCCCCGAGTAGCAGTTTAACAACAAGTGAGGTAAAAAATTTACGATTGCTTATTTTCTCAAACTGCACAAGGAAATTCATGCGATAAGTTATCAAAAAATACTTTGAGGTAACAGTTCTTAATTCAAGCAGAAGCAACGAGACTCTTTCCCGTTCCCTTCGCAGCCTGTTTTAGTCAACTTTTCAATAAAATTCGGAATAACTTTAATTTTTCAGGAGGAATCCGATCTTCGTAAACTTTCTAGGAACAGAATTGGAGACATGAACAGCACCTACGACCATTCGTTGCATGAAAACAATATAGATGGTGATAGTCACCAGACCTCTCAAGGTCGCCGCAAACAAATGTCATCTGAAGACGATGATTTTGTGAATAACTTTAGAGATGACGTAACAGTGAATACTGTTGATAAATACGCCAGGTTTTGTTTCCCAGTCTCATATTTACTTTTTAATCTATGTTATTGGATTGTCTTTTTGTCAACGTAATCACTTGATGTTCGGGAGGAAAATCACATAAGAATTATCACAATATTTAACAATTATTTATTTATTCTAATTGAAAGAGTACTGTTACGGAAACTTAGCACAGGCTAACCAGCCACAAGCTAACCAGCCACAGGCTAACCAGCCACAAGCTATGCCGTTTTTTCTGAGGCTCGATAAAATTTCCTTTATTCGCATAACTCTTTGGACTCGAGATGGTTTTTTCAAAAAGTTGACAGACAGTTCCTGTATGGGAATTTGAAGCGCCATTTTTCTCGTATAGCAATTTTAGGTCACAAAAATAAAATGAAGGGATTTTTACAAGAAGACCCGAGTAATTTATTTATTCAGTAATCTAGTTTTTAATTTTATCTGGTTTACTCAAATTAAGAACGTGTCAGGGGTTTGGCAAAAAAAATATTAGTGCTAGCCCATGCGAACAGAGGGCGAATTTCAAGGCTGAAGTCGTTAACTTCAAGAGAAAATTGTTGCACCAGTCCTTTCCCCCTAGTGAAGAAACGCCTCTCATGTGACGATCAATGCGAATGTGCATCTTTTTTAGCTAGAATAACTGTCTTGCAAGTACTGTTAATAAAACTTGATTGCCTTTACGTTTTGATAGTTGTCCTGAGTTTTCATTAAATTTTTATATCAGTAGCTATTTCATTTTCTACGTCCCTATCTCATGTCTTTACTGCTTCGCTTCTGTGCCGAGGTTTTTTCTCTGGATGTTATTTTACTCCTGCCTGATGTTGATGTTAATGAAGTTTTGGTTTTTCCTTGAAGTCCGGTTTGTCTTTTAGTTAAGGGACTGTTAATTCGAACTGGTTTGGCCTGAGAATTCTTGGCGTTAAGACTGTCACTCTCGCATCTCGAAAGGCGTTCTGTAAAGGAGAAAGTTAATTAAACTTGTGTTAGTTCTCTTATTTCCCTTCCGTGTTTGATCCTCCTTTACCGTTCTTGTTTTTATTCCACAAACCCAAATAAAGTTTCATGCAGGCACCACTCGAATCTCGATCATTGGATGCCAACAGAGATTTTGGCTCAAGGTCGGTTCGAGGTCGACTCATTTGCGTGAAATTTAGATTTGAACCAGGTAAGTATTAATTAAATATCGTTCTTACGTACCTAAAAATTGTGGAGTTACAATAATCATGTCATTCAGCATCGGCGTATAACTATCACCTTCAGCTTCACTTTTTTCTAAAAAAAAATTGATAGATGAAAAATACTTAAGGATCATTTCACGATCACTTCTAAGTTCTGAGAGAGTGAGGGTGAGGTAGCACAGCTAACCACGTCAGTCGTAATTGAGTTCTTCTAAGAATCCCTGTTGTTTTTTCGTATCACTGTTAATTGCAAGCTGCCACCGATCAACTTGTCAATTTGGCATTGACTCATCACAAAATTTCGTTCACTAAACGGTCACAGCATGGACAGCTGCACAAGAAAGTTTATAACTTTTTGATGCTTAAAACGATGATATGGAGAAATGTCGACTGACTTAAGAATAGCACAGGTCTATTGTTTGGGTTCACTGTTGTGGTCCTCAGTCAGTGAACACATTACTTATTCATGAAGTTTATTCAATTTAAATAAATTTCTCGAAGTGCTTCTGGCAGTTGCTCGTAAAAGTTAATGATAAAGCAACCAGGAAAAATGATAGCATCCGAGAAGGAAAATAACGAATGAAGGAAAGTAATTATTGACTCAACAAATAGACTGAGTATTTATCAACAAAGCATAAGTTAGATAGATATTACAGATAACGAAAACAAGTTGAGCTATAAAAACTCTTGGTGAAAAGTAAACAAAGCGAGATGTAGTAACTTACTTTCTACTCTTATCAACACCAGTGATTCTCGTTCTTTTAGTATCTCTGTAGCATAACTCATGGGGTGATTAGCTAAATACTTGAGATTTCCCGATTCATCACTCAAATCTACTGTGGCTAAAAGAAAGCAATCAACTTAATATCGGGTTAGCGCGGTAATTTAGGCATTCACAAGCTACTTGATGAAAATTCTTAGGGATCTTACCATCTTTTGTGCAGTTGCAGCGTCGTTTGATATCCTCTAATAGAATGTTTGTCCGACAGTTTGGATTAAAGATAGATTCTTCGCCGTCTGCAAGAGATGTAAATCGGTTTTATTTCGTGGGCTATTGTGTTCAAAGCAAAATAATCGGTACTAAAGGAAAACTCATATTAGATACATGACTCGGACAACTTACCACCATAACGGACCGTAATAAACATTTCCTCACAGCACCACAACTTCTTTCTTAAAAGCGGAGGTTTCAGAGCACAACTTGCTGTTTAGTTGTTAGTGTCTCGCTGATCTACTACTTGCATGACAGCGACTAAATTTGACAACTCTAAATGAAAATGAAACACAAAGGCGTCTCTATGAGAGACTATTGAAAACAAATCGACCGTACAATCCAATGAAATGGCAGATGTACTGAGACACAATAAAGTGCACTATTTATAATGGATTTACACTTAGCACTTCTGTTTACAAAAGGATTTCACGCCAGCGTTGGAACAATATGAGAAGAACTTAGATAAAAGAACGCATCTTTTAATAACTTAAAATTATTCAAAGAGACAAAAGTTTATTTACTTAACTCCTACACGACAATTAAGAACATCATCTTAAATGGAGGTTCCAGTTCTCTTATCGTTGATTACCCAATGAAAATTTTGACTTACCCGTTTGATCTCAATCAATTAAACTTCGACACCTCAATCGAATGTCACTGTTATTTAAGATGGGATAATGGGAGGGGGGGGGGGGGAGTTCTGCGCACGATACACGCACATCAGAAATTAGAAATAACATATCACGAATAATTGGATAAAGAACTTTACGGTTCACGTATCACAAAAAGAAAAAAAATTACAGTTTACGGGGATTTAACTTCGTATTCTCACTGGTCACGAAAATTAAAAACACTAATTCTGCATCACGCTTAAACCCCTTTCACCCCCTCATTTGAGTGTTAATTGCTTCTTCAGAGAAATAATTTTACCAAAAAGATTGATTTCCTAATCCCAGAACTTCATTAATTTGCCACTAAAGTAAACAGTCTTTTATGGAAAAAAAATTGGTTTATAACTTCATACCACGATTAAAGTAGTAGATAAAGGAAAGGATGAGTGAGATAGATGCACGCGCAGGTATTATCTTCGTGAGATAACGCAAACCAGGTGATAGGGTCGTTAGGGTAGAATCAAGGCATCAACCACATCAGCACACTCTTTGAATTTCCCTATGGTTTCTTTCCGACTGTCATTGAGAAATCACCGATAAATCTGGCTTCAGAGGAAAAATACTTGCTTGATAAAAACGGCGGGAATGTCTGATGGAGCCTTCCTTCCGCCTACTTGTGACTTCAATGAATTATAACACTGTTTTTAAGGAGTATTTATCTGTCAGGTGACTGACTTTATTTGGTCTATCTGGCAACGAAAACGTGGTACTCTTAACAAACAGATGCTTCAAAACAGCACAATAGTCTAAGACAAAAATATTAGATATATAATTAAGAGCTTGCAATTTGATCGATATGGGTCAAAAAGCCACGCGCTATACTTCATGTCATATCTACACAGGGTTCTCTTCGGCTCCTCAGACATTCTCAGGTTTTATTCGTATGACTTTCATCTTAGTTTATCTATTCTCTGTTTCGCTTTCATTTTTGAAGTCTATTATTTTGTCTGTTCCAGTAGTTACCCATCCAAAGTCACCTTCCGTTCTATGCTTACACGTCTTTCATGTCATCTTCAATAACCTGCTGACTAGACCTCTCCTCAAGTCTTCTCCGTCCCATCTCCTTCCCTTTATTATCACCCAAACCCCTCCCCTGGATAGTCCGTCTTCTGTCCTTCGTCACTATGACTTCAACTTTGGCTGCTTCATCGATCTTCCTTTGTTCTTCCTCTTCCTTGTGTTCTTCATGAAGCTGTTTCCTCCACTGGTCCTCTATGACCAGCATTAAGTGGTGGTTCATGCGGCTGTCATAGTCGGGTTGAGGCTCACGTGCTGCTGTAGCCAAGAGAATCTCTTGCCTGGAAAAACATACGATTAAATAAGTTCACGGCTGAGCAGTTTATTGGGAGGCAATAACAAATTCACAGAACCAGGAGAATCAAGTAAAAGATACAGCGACTACTATCAGTCGGCAAAATTGAGAATAATGGTTTAATTCAAACACGAATAAGTAAGAATTAAGCAGAAAGTCCTCGAGATTACCACATACGCAATATACGAGGTAAAACGTGTACCGAGTCGTAACTTTAACTATACATGTAAAAAAAAATATCCAAGACAAAAATTTATCGGACATGTTAAAAAAGCACTATACCTTAACGAAGGACGCTTGGGACCTCTCTTGACTATAGGCGCTGCTTGTCTTGACTGAGTTGTGCGTACTCGGGACCTGGAGCGAGAGCTGGGTGGTACGACTGGCGGAAGCGAAGGAAGTAAAACGGCCGACAAGCCGCCCGCAGCCCAGACAGGAAACGAAGAGTTGATGACATCGAGTGAGGGGATCTTGTTATCAAGACATGATTCAATCTACAACGAAACCAATGGAACGTAAGCATTAAACTGACAAACTCAGAATTCAGATGGCATTCTCAGTCTCAACTTCCCTTCCCTCCCCTCTCCTTCCCACATTGAAAAAAAGAAACAAATTTCTACAGAATTTAACTGGAAGACATCGAGTGTTCAAAGTGTTTTACAGTTCAGCGAATAGACCTCCTTGTGATTGGTTCTGTTGAAATCGTGTTGGGCAAATTTAATCCAACACCCAATTGTCATGTGAGGCTGCAGTGAAAACGTTCAGAATACTCATTCTTATTTCAATTTCATTCAGAGAAAACGCTTTAAAGAACATGTCTTAAGTCAAAATGTAACCCGTAAAACATTTCCAGTGATTACCAAACAGATTTATTCCTCTCCATTCAACACTTATTCAACTCACCTGAGCTAATTTCCAGGCCTCCAAGACACGTACATCTCTCTCTTGGGAATGATGCTTCATAAGTTGATTCCAGGCCACTCCTCGTATTCCGTCTTTTGTTGCATCATCACTACACTGACGGCAAATACGCACCAGGCCCTGCACGGCTGCAAACCTGACTCTCCAACTCCAATCTTTATGAGTAGCCTGGGGACCTGTGAAGAGACAATTAATTAGAGCTTTGCATTGCTGAGGAAAAAAGCAAAAATAAACGCGGAATACAGAGAAACGAAAAGTATGAATGAGTAAGAGTAAGTTCTAACCTTGATTCGCAGAAAAATTCAATTTAAGCAGATCTAGGAGTCCCAAGCCTTCACGGACCATGTCGTTTCTTTTACCATATAAGGTAACTTTCCGGTTAGCCTCACTCCCAAGCAGGGCGGTTTTCTGGATGGTGGAGCTCTGACCATTCAGACAAACTGACGTCATACAGTCTGTGTAGAGATATGCCAGTTCCCAGCGCCACCCCGTCAAGCCAGGTGGATTTGAGAATTGTGACGTGCCTGTCTCGACGCTACTAGTGTCATCTGTGAACAATGATCAACAGCTATTTGTAAGAAGCAATTAAAAAAAAACTGAAACATCTCAGAAACATGCCAGAGGTTTAATGTAAACTATACGTGCCACAATGGGGGTGTATATTTCCTTTCCAAACATCGCCACGAAACCTGACTTTCTTACTTCTGATAATGTAGGCCGTTTAGTTCGCTCACCTTCGTCTTCTAACTGAAGAGTAACAGAGCTACCCTGTGTCTCAGGGACACTAAACAGACTATCCTTAGTAACTGATCTCTCCATTCGTGCCGCAGGGACTCCACCCCCAGGATATGAAAACTCTGTTTGCTTGACATTAAATCGCACCGCTATGCCACCATGTGCTCGTGTGGTTCCATCAGTTTTCTTTTCCAGAATTTTTGTTTGGTTTGATTTCTTTATTTGTGATTTTAGTGGTTTTTCAATCTCTTCCTCAGATTCAGAGTTGCTTTCATCTTTACCGCCAATTGTTCTCCTTGTTTTCTTGTAGGTTTTTGGCAAGTCGCTCGTCGAACTGCCACGAACAAATCCAGATCTTTCATGGTTTTCACTTTCCTCACTACTTACATCAGCGAAACTTGCCTCAGATGTGTCACTTAAAGTATCGCGTGACTTAATGGTCTCTGCTTCATCCTCTGGCTGCCTGGCTTTGTCATTTTCGAGGCCAAGGTTAGCAAAGTCACGCAATCCTTTCACAAAACTTGGAGTCTTTCTAACAGATAAGAAGCCTGAAGTTGATCGAGTTTTTTCATGATTTAACTTGAAACCATCGTCATGTAGATCTGGGCCTGATAAGGACTGGTGTCCAGTTAATGTCGACAAACAGTTGTTGCAAACGCGAATGTGACGCGCGTGCGCGTCTGATATCTCTGCCGGTTTGGTAAACATACCAGCGGCTAAGGCTTGAAAAGTGCGCAGAACAGTAATATCACGTTTAGACACTTCCGTGAGTACTTGAAAAGCGCAGCAGACGTCCATCCTACAATGATACAAGAGAGAGCTTAGTAAGAGGCGAGTACAACATAAATGTGTACACAGAGAAATGATAGGATTATGGCTAACTGCCTCATACACTGCAAAATTTATGTTATCAAGTAGAAAAACCTTTACGTCTTGGTTTGGTTGCCAAACCAGGAAAATTCAAAACAAATTAACCCTCTATAGGGCAACATTTACAACACAGAAAAATAGGCGCAATGTAACAAAATAAAAAATAAGGCAATCCATGACAAGAACTGCATTTATATCTCTCAAGATAAGAAAGAAATCATCAAAGATAATAAACACTACTGTGTTCTTAACTATTTTGACAAATATTTTTAAATCAGGAGTTATGCCTCAATCTAATTGTATGAGGTCACCTAACATACCATAACTCTGTATTCAGGCCTGTTCCACACATGCTCAGTCCCTCTAAAGCCTGTCTCAACCCAGTACCTCTATGCATGATGCTCCTCCATATATCCAGAGCATGCCAGAGGGTTGGTGACAAGTCATGAATTGTACTAGCTGCTGCTGGGCTGTGAGGGGGGCTGATAGACACAGCCTCATGGAACTCCTGCAAAAGAAAATAAACAAAACAAAACAAACACACACACAGTATAATCAATTTAACACACCCATCAAAACATCATTACAAGTATATGAAATATCCAAGAAGTTAGGACTTTGGACTCATACCATATCTCCACTACCCTGTTCTTCTTCCTCTTCCTCCAGTAACAAAGGCAGCCCCATTCTCCCTCCCTCAGTGGCATTCCCCACAGGTACTGCTGTTGCCCCTTGTTCACCCTGGTTTGTGGTCTTTGTTTTGGTTGTTGCTCCTGTGTCTGCTGTAGTCTCCACAGCTAAAGATTCCTTTTGATTAGGATCTTCACAACCAGTGCAAATAAGATGGCCCTGAAAAAGGCAAGAGAAATATCACTGTAAAAAAGAAAACAAATAAAGGCCCAGATAACTGTTTCGCTTATTTTTTTTTATTTTTTCTTTCATCATAGTGGACATTCCCTCTTAAAATCTTCTGATATTCAAATTTTAAACAGTTTTGTGCAGGATTTCATCAACTTATGTAATGAGGGTGACAAGACCATAGATGCCTGAAAGTTTCCAATGTTCAGAGCAATTTTGAGCTCAATATAACTTCAAAAATTATAAAAATACTGCTGAAGGTGTGTGCACTTGTCTAAGTGTATATATGCTCTCTCTATGCTGATTAACCAGTGATAGATTTTGGTACCAATGTCACTTCTTCTGGCAGAAATAATCTTAATTGAAAAATTTAACCCTATGTGAACAGCAAATGCTAAATTATACAAATTAATTCACCATGTTTGTCTTCACTATGTTTTGTTACTTTTCTTGCTCAGTAGTCCAGCTGGCGCACATTCAATGATTTTCAAGAGTGTACAATGTTTGTGTGTCCCTTAACTGTTACTGAAACTACTGCTCACCACTTCTTTTATGTATCTGACTGCAAGCAAAACACCTGGAAATGATTTGTAAGCCTCCTCGTGTTCCTCTGGAAACCCTGTAAAGTCACAGTGGTTCATTTAACCCTTTAAGTGAGCAGGACAGAGTTCCTCCTTACAATATCAATGTAATATTAAGCAGGCAAGTCATGAAAATAAAGATATTAATATATCAGTAGGAGGATTATTGAACAAATATAATTATTAAAAGAATTGTACAGCACACAGTAAGAGGTACTAATGAGGGCTTGGGAGTGAAAGGGTGAAGGAAAATAAAAGTGGTTAATGAAGAGTTTGTATATGCTGATCTGGTCTGACTGGAGACAGAGTTCTACTTAAAACTTGGCTTTAAGCAATTCATCACCTGAGAGATATTGGAGTAAGGAGTGCTTTTCATCCTGATATTGCTATTGAGGAACACACAAGTCATGAATTAATTTTTAAACCTAACTATTTAAATTAAAGTTATGATATAATGGAGCTCTGGTATTGGTATTAATTCACATACAAGACTAAAAAAAAATGAAAAATAAATAAAAGTAATAATATTCAAACTATGCAAATATCCAAACTGTCCTAGAGGAGATTTTTCCAGATCTGACTCAACTGTCTTGATGATAAAAGTCTTAAACAGTACCTTGAGTTCTTGTGTCATGTTGTGATAATACAGTCTCAAAAAAGCCAGATGACCCATCTGAAACAAGAGGAATTCAAGTTAATGTAAAGTCACCCAACTGCTTGAAGGGGCCAGCCAAGAGAGCAAAATATCTACCATAAATACACACCCTGATGAGTTTTAACTCAGCTGTCCTCAAGCATGACTGAGTTATTCCACACTTTCTCAACCAATGAAGACAACTTTTTGCAAGATAAAACAAGCTGAAAAGAGAAAAGCAAATAAACATGCACATTGTTTTTGAGTGACACCACAGGTTTTTGTTTGATTCACAACACTGGAATACTTGAAATTAAATTTAGTGCCCAAGCTGTGAATTAATCAAAAACAGTGATTGTCTTAATGAACATCATAAATTTCAATTTATTGGAATCTTAAAAAAGAGTTAGAACTTGTGGTGCAAAATGCTGTGATTTTTTCACTTATGGGAAAGCAACATTTCTATTTTATTATAACAACAAGGAATGGATGAAATACTGGAATATATTAATGATTATTTATTAGATTCTATAGGGATTTGCCAGACCTGGTTTAATAGTATCCTACAGTGTATATGTTTGTGATGTTTTTCAGAGACACAAAGGATTCATAATCACAGTTTTTGAAAGGCAAATATCAATACTTGAACTTTACAATCACTACAACTGTTACAAACCTAGGAAGCTGATCTGCAGCTGGTGGGGCATGACCAAGAGAAGTGATCAGCAATTCTAGAGATTCTGTAATCAGAAGTGAACAACATATGAATCAGTGCTGCATATAAATGTGTGAACAGCTGTTGAAGCATATCCTATATTACCTTCTTGTACTTGTTGGTTTGAACATTGTGCTAATAGTCCCAATTCTGTCCATGATTTAGCTAAATCAACATGGTCCCCTTTCCCCCCAGCCATGATACCAGCTCTTCTCTACAAGTGCAACAAGAAACAGTGGTTTATTTATGTATCATTTACACAGAGCAGTCAAAGGTACATCAATGACCCATGTCTATCAAGAAAATTAGGTCCTTTCTGATTTAAAGCTATTGTATCACACCTCAATAACTTAACAATTTTAATTATGCTACCAAAAGACTATGATTAAAATAACATTGAGCACCCTCTCTTACAGCTGATGTGCAGTGCTAATTCCCTTATACACTCAGTCTGACATTTTTCTTTTAAGGAAAATATGTATAAACTCTGCTTGGTAAAATTGTGTGCAGTGTTAGTAAGACAAACTATTTGTGTTGCTTCTTTCTTGAAGCTGTGCAATTTTAAGGCTTGGGTGCTATTTTGGACTAGCTGACCACTTGCCTCAACTTCATGCTTTGGTCTGAATGCCATGGGAAGATGTGCAGATAAATTACAACCATCGACTGAACAAAATGAGTTTCTACAAATCAGAACTGTGATTGAGTATGCCACCATTCCATGTTTGTAGGTTTAAGTATACTGTGGATTTTGCTATGCCATGACAAAAGTATCCACTCCTAAGCTACATTGAATGCACTTTACTAATCCATGATTATTACTAATTTTCAAAAAGTATTCCATTTTGAACTCATTTGTCTCCTTTTTATCTTGATACCTACTTTGGCTCGCGATATCATTTTGAGGGCAAATCCTTCAAGTTCTTTCCTATCTTCTTCATTACTGTCATTGAACTGGAAAAATAATAGGACATGCTACCTTTTAAGTAACACTTTTAGTTATCAAGCAGCAGACTTGCTATGTGTCTCACTATCGATGGAGTACCGTAACCTCCTACGTCAGGGAGGTATTGAGAGTTCAAGTTTAATCTCTGATGCCCGTAACAAAGGTTATCAATAATTGTCTTTCAATTAAATTTTCATCAGGTTCTTCAAACGAGCAAGAAAAGTCACTTACCTTGGCAATAAAATCTTCTGTCACTTCATAAGGGAACCTTCTGTTAATAAAAAAAATATGATTGTATATATAATTTTTTTAGTTACTAAATTAAGTTAAGTACATGTATTAGTCGGTTTCATGTATGGAAAATACCATTACACCTCAGGCTGCCCAAGCACAATTTCTATATGTGAGATGAGGGGGCATATATAATTAGTAAATAACAATTTTTAAAAGTATTTTCAAAACTCGTCACAATGAGTTTTGCCGTCTGTCCTTAAAAACAGTTTAACTAAACATATTAAGTAAGATCTTCACCTTGTCCTAGAGAAAGTGCGTGGTGGTTCGGTGGCAAGTGATTTCTTAGCAAGTCTATCCTCCAAAGCTAAACGCTGAGTGTGTGAGATGATCCCAAATTTGTGGACAACTGGCACACGTTCAACAGGCATTTTTATCAGAGTCTGTTATTTCAAAATTATAAATTCTACTTGAAACATTTTCAATAGCCAAAAAGAACGTTTGAAGAGAATTTAGGCCGTGGTACTCTTCATAACGTCGTTGTTTTGAATCTCATTCCTCTATAGAGCCTCTCCATGTCCTTTTCCATATGTTGCCGAGGTAACGATAATAAAGTTTTGCTTGGAACTCTGGGAATTATGCGTGGAGAGGCACTAACTCGTGCTAGTCCTCTTAGGTACAAATTTAAAATGGCGATGAAAAAGTGTTTCTTTAGATTGAACATGAACGTACTTATTCGTGCATTGATAAACTGCGGACGACGTTGATCTTCTGCTTACCTGAGAGAAATGGATGTGATGAAACCAACGCTCATATATATTGGAGGACGATGCTACCGAAAAATGCCGTTTGAGCAGAAAATCGAACATCATTCGGACCGTGTTCCAAAGCAACATGCAAGTACGAAAATTGAACCAGTTAAATAAAATGTTATTAGAAGCTTCATTTTTAAGCTTGTTCTTCCATAATTTTTCACTTGATTTTCATTGTCTTGATCTCTTGCTCTTACGATTCTTAAGGTCTCTCAGAACGGGTGGATTGGGAAGATGACGAAGCTTGCGATGTGAGTGAATCTGTTGAGAGGACAGAGCAGGGATACAGGTTATCTGTGGAAATACCAAGCTCTTTATTTAAATTTATCCTTGGAAGGAGGGCTGAAACAAAGAAGAAAATCGAAAAAGAAACTAACACACAAATAATGGTTCCAAGACAGGGAGAGGAGGGAGATATTGGTGAGCTCCAAATAGACCTTATAAACAATGCTGTCAGTACGTAGCCATTGCATCACAATTTGATTCTTCTAGTATAAGAAATGAAACTCTTCAATAGACAAGAAGTGGGAAATTTTCTGTATCATGACTTTGCGGTTGTCCTTGACTTCCCCCAACCAAGGTTAACCCCTAAACTCCCATGATCAGATTGGTAATCTTCCCCTTTAGTTGCTACACGTTTCCTTGTAAATTAGTTAGGAGAGTTTGGTGATAGATCAAGAAAATAACTTCTACCAGATAAGTTTGAGTATTCTCATTACCTGTTTGCTGCATAATGTATTGATATTGTACAGAGAAGTTGCACATTGATTACTTGTAAGAGCTAAAGGGTCAAGTGAATAATGGGGAAGATCTGTTGTCATTAACAACTGATAAGTTTATAACTGCTGTTTTATGATTAGAATCTTGTTTTTATTTAATTCTGTTTTTTTTCTTTTGTCTCTTTGTAGTGATAACTGGTCCCAATAGGAGTGGTGTGGTGGGAGCAAGAAGCAGGATAGAGGTGATTGCTGAATCTTCCAGGCAGAAGATTCCTTTCACCCATTTTTTGTGTTTTCCTTTGTACAACAGTGACTTGGAACAGAAAATGGATGAATTTAAAGTTAAAGTGCTCAAAGATTGTTTTGAGGTAATCATCTTCTAGCTCACTAAATAACTGGTGGTAGTGTTGATGAAACTGTAAATTATTCAGTTGTCTTTGATTCTGGTGGAAGATATTTTTGAAAATCCGACTGACTCTACAAAGAAACAAATCCTTTGATGATCAACAACTGTCACAAAGGGATGTTTACTAATGCCAGAAAATAATTATGAATGATGTTGTACTTTGCAGTGTAGAGGGATTGATGCCAACATCTTTCAGCTGCCAACTAAGATTCATTTAACTGTTGGCATGCTGACCTTACTGAGTGTCAAAGAAGTGGTAAGGATTTTTAACCTTTGAATTTAACATTTTGATAACCTCTCTTGGTTAGGATGTAGTAAAATGCGATGATTAGGATGGATAAAACCAATGGACCATAGCTAGTACATTTGTCTTTATCTTATTATCTTCGCTTCATGTTGGAATCATGTTTTATTCAGATAACTGAATATTCTATTAGTACATTTCCTCTACATTTTTGTTAGTATTACTAACACTACTTCAAAATTGGATCCAGGATTTAAACCATACTTTAATGTTCCTTCTGAAAATATGATTTAATTCCTATATTTTTAGTTATATTACAATATATTTTACTTTATTTGTAGAAAAATGCAACAGACATCTTGACACAGTGCTACCAAGACCTTGTTAAGTAATTATCAAACATTTCTCATGTTCTCTCATCATTCTGCAAGGGTTATTACACTGGTAAACTGATAGAAAGTGTGGTCCATCTCTTGAATGAAACAAAAAAGTCTTCAAATGTTCTGATTGGTGGCTCCTTGTTGTCTATTGTCGGCTGTCATCCTAAGTGTAGGTACAAACCAACTTGTTTAAAAAAAAATGAACTGCAAATGAAAGTTGTTGGGAAAAATTCATTTAAATCAGCAGTATTGTTGTAATGTTAAGATCAGTCTTAGTACCTTAATCAATTGTATTCTTGATGAATTTAAACAATGTGCACATGAAGATTTAAAATTAAAGTTTTAAGCCGGAGATACTTTTGAATCTAATGTAGTATAAACTATTTGTTGTTGTCTGTAGCAAGTGGCTTCACAACAAGCCGGTAGTGGTTGAACTCAAAGGTGTGGAGTGTATGAATGATGATCCTTCTGAAGTAAATGTCTTGTATGCAAAAGTGCTTGTAAAAGACAACTCTGACAGGTAAATAAAAGGATCAGCAAACCTTACTTACACAATATTTAATCTCATGAAAACTAATCCCCAGACTCTACTTTGATAGGATTTTTATAAAAACTTTTCCTAATTTTCCATACTATTGGTGTACAATCTTGCTGTTCTTTGAGATTCCGATTAACTTATGTATGTGCTGTCAGCCAGTGGTAAACGTGAAAAAGTGGATCATTAATTATTTTCAGCTTTGAAAGTTAACTTTGTGCTCTGGTCCTTTGCTAACACCAATATCAATCTCAATTTTGCCTTGGTATTTGTTGAATATCTTATTAACCAAAAAAATTACAGTTGTCTTAAGATTCAATGAGTTTTATTTAGGTATGTTTGACCCAAAATCAACTTCTTAATGTCCACTGTAGTAAGAAATTTCTCAAAATAGAAGAGCTCAAAAATGAACCGCTGAAAATGAAAAGATTTTTTGGGCTCTCGCCATTGGAGTTTTCCAGCTAACGTTTTTTTTCCTTTTCTCTCTTTTGCTCTACTTAACAAGGCTCCAGCTGTTGGCTAACGCGTTGGTCGATACGTTCGTGTCTGCCGGTTTGATGAAACGCGAATACGACCGTGTCAAGTTACATGCCACTGTAATGAATTCAAAACTTCGTGATGATGCCTATGGAGCAGAAACTTCGACCAAAAGCGGCAGAGGCGATGCGGCACCAAGATTTAAAAAGAGAATATCATTTGACGCAAGAAAAGTCATTAGAGTAAGGCATCAATTGCTCTCTAATTTTCGATAGTTATGTTTAACAAAAAAGATACATGTATGACTATTTAGTTCCATAGTCCCTCTCCGCCTTGATCAAACTGCTGTCTTTTAGGTTATTGCTTATTGATCAAGAGTTGTCTCGCTGATTTGTTACCAGTCTCTCCTTGACGCTCATAACACCCAGCTGCCGTTATGGAAAGTGGAAGCCACCGAAATACGAAACTCTTTGAAGTCTTTTAATTGTTTTGACCTTCCGCTTTTTTGATGTAGTTCTGATATTCTTAATATTCCTCTTTTTCAGTCATTTGAGGACTTCAGCTTTGGTGAATATCACCTGGACACGATTCATCTTTCAACTAGGGGAGTCTTTGATTCCCAAGGACACTATGATTGTGCGACTTCTGTTCCTTTACCGTAAAATCCTTCAAGACATTATGAACATTTGACGAGGAATTTTTTTGTTCTCGATTTCATCAGTTAATTGGTTTGGTAACACTGACGTTGAAGTAGGAAAAAGTTTAAGAAAGCCACGAAGTGATTTTTTAGTGGAATTGACCGTCATGGCTCACCATAAGTTACACTGCCTAGTAATTCATGGAATGCATTTAACGAATCTTTTCTACTAACTGTCGCAATACCTATCCAAACGACACGAAAAGCGGAAAGATTGTGACAGAATACTGGATAAATGCAAAAACATGCTTCCGTTTTTGACGTTTCTCCTGTAAAACAACTGTGAGTAGTCTTTGGAACTCACACGTCTATTCCTTAAAAATATCGATACCTCGAACTAGAATCTCAGACGTGGCCAGCCAGAATCATGTTTCCAGAACTGATAATCACCGGAACTTTCGAAAAAATGGCCTTGTCAAATAGACATATAAATGGATACTTTGTAGAAATAAATGACAGCCAGAGGCTGAATTATATATATACAATTTAACAATTGGTTCATATGTCAGCGTGCGTTCATCGAGATATGAAGCAGGAAGTTTGGAGAGCACGAAAGATGCGTAAGAGTTGCTCGAGGCGTAACCGAAAGCAACTCTAGCTTCTCGAGTGCTCTCCAAACTTCCCAAGTGCTTCATATCTCAATGAACGCACAGCTGACGTATGACCCAATTGTTTTATAACATTTTCAACCCGATGGAAAATCTTTTTCTCGAAGGATTTGTTTGCGGACGTCATGAGCGTGCACAATTGAAGAAATGTAAAATGGTTTCCGTGTTTACATAGCCTGATGTAAACACGCGGGAGGTTAGGAGAACACGAGATAAGCGTAGGAAACCACTTCGCTTCGCGTCGTGGTTTCCAGCTTATCAGAGCGCACGTACTATTTGAATTATTTTATAGAGGAATATGAAACACGCTCGCACAATTGAATTTGATAAGACAAATTTACTAGCTATGTTATAAATAGTTGCGATAAACTGTGATACAGCACAACACAACTTAAAAGCTCTTAAAAGGTTAATGCTGTCGATTTAAGAGAAAACACAACTAAAAAACAAGACATAAAACCGCGCTAAAAATCATTCCACGCTATCATTTGAACTGACTTCACTCTGCGGCAAGTAAGGACACAGCACGTAGTCAACGAACAATTAGTCTGATTTAAAATAAGGAAAACTTTTAGATACAACATAATACGGTCTTTAGAAAGGCGGACGGATTACAAGATGTCAAAAAATCGCATCCTCCTCTGGACAGCCCCACGGTGCGTCTCAACAGCGTTTGAGAGATCGATTATGAATCTAAAGAACTCAAAAATCTTTCACGAGCTGTACTCACAAGCGTTCTACTTCGGTCCAGAAAAGCAAAGTGCCAGATATGCCGCTCAAGAAACAAAACAACAAGCGACCTACCGATCGATCAGCAAAATGCTGCAAAAGGAGTACGATGGCAGAGATTTCGTCTTCTCCAAGGAAATGGCCTACTGCGTGGAAAATAAAATGGACATTTTCGCAGAAGAAGGTTTCAAGAACTTTCAACATTCATTCCTCATTCGTCACCCTCTTAAAGCTGTCTATTCCTTGTACAGAGCCTCCACTAACCCGAAACTCACAGGATGGGATTACTTTGACCCTGCAGAGGCTGGCTTTCGTCAAATGCTCGAGTTATATGAATTTGTCGACAGAAATATTCACGGCAATCCCGTCGTCGTAGACGCTGACGATCTCTTGGATTATCCCAACGGAATTTTACAGAGTTATTGTGAAGCAGTTGGTTTGGAGTATGAAGAGACCATGACATCGTGGGAACCGGGTCCTGTGTCTGAATGGGACCTCTGGGCGGGGTGGCACGAAGACTTTTTGAAAAGCACTGGGTTTAAACCAAGAGCCAAGAAGAATATGCCTCACGCATTCACTGCGTTCGATTTAGAAGAGCTTCCCCCTGAGGTGGCTGTTGTGGTAGAAGAGTGTATGCCGTACTATGAAACACTAGCAGCTAAAAAGATCTCACCAAAAAGCAATGAACAATGCTAAAGAATCTGACTTGATCTCCCTACTGAAGAATATAAGTAATATACAATTCTGCTATTTATCAAATAGGTCTATATATTATTTTCCATATGGTTAGTTCACCGAAGAGGGGGGGCAGGGGGTAGGAAAAAGTTTAAGAAAGCCACGAAGTGATTTTTTAGTGGAATCGACCGTCATGGCTCACCATAAGTTACACTGCCTAGTAATTCATGGAATGCATTTAACGAATCTTTTCTATTAACTGTCGCAATACCTATCCAAACGACACGAAAAGCGGAAAGATTGTGACAGAATACTGGATAAATGCAAAAACATGCTTCCGTTTTTGACGTTTCTCCTGTTAAACAACTGTGAGTAGTCTTTGGAACTCACACGACTATTCCTTAAAAATATCGATACCTCGAACTAGAATCTCAGACGTGGCCAGCCAGAATTATGTTTCCAGAACTGATAATCACCGGAACTTTCGAAAAAATGGCCTTGTCAAATAGACATATGAATGGATACTTTCTAGAAATAAATGACAGCTAGAGGCTGAATTACATATATACAATTTAACAATTGGTTCATATGTCAGCGTGCGTTCATCGAGATATGAAGCAGGAAGTTTGGAGAGCACGAAAGATGCGTAAGAGTTGCTCGAGGCGTAACCGAAAGCAACTCTAGCTTCTCGAGTGCTCTCCAAACTTCCCAAGTGCTTCATATCTCAATGAACGCACAGCTGACGTATGACCCAATTGTTTTATAAACATTTTCAACCCGATGGAAAATCTTTTTCTCGAAGGATTTGTTTGCGGACGTCATGAGCGTGCACAATTGAAGAAATGTAAAATGGTTTCCGTGTTTACATAGCCTGATGTAAACACGCGGGAGGTTAGGAGAACACGAGATAAGCGTAGGAAACCACTTCGCTTCGCGTCGTGGTTTCCAGCTTATCAGAGCGCGCGTACTATTTGAATTATTTTACAAAGGAATATGAAACACGCTCGCACAATTGAATTTGATAAGACAAATTTACTAGCTATGTTATAAATAGTTGCGATAAACTGTGATACAGCACAACACAACTTAAAAGCTCTTAAAAGGTTAATGCTGTCTATTTAAGAGAAAACACAACTAAAAAATAGGTATGCAAAGGCATACATGTGTCTAGTGCGAGCTAGTTGCTTGCATGTACTTCAAATTTTTTTGTGGCATACAGTTGTTACCTCTTTCGATCTATCCCAATCATAGCAGACGTTTTGGAGCTTAAATGGAAACTACATATTCTAGGAATAGTTTAAATTTGAGCGTAAAAGCGACGGAATTAGTTTTGGGGTAACAAAAAATGCAATTCTCAAAAGCGTAGGGAAAGGCCCGAAAATGAAAACAGAACTTCCTAACTTCAAGTGAGACTCTGCGATATTTGACTATTTTTTGGACTGATAATTTTATTTTTTTAAGTGGTCATATGTTTTTAAGGTAGTATTAAATCGAAGATTTTGTCTTTAAATTATTCAACTTCCAGAATCTTTAACACAACGCTATGGCCGTGAACTTATGTAAACAACGATGGTGCATATATCGCCCAGGTCTTGTAAGTTCAAGAAATTCCTTGGTTTTTTCGTTTTTGAACGGTCTATCTAAGACTTTTTGGAATAAAGAGATATCTCTTGCTTATTTTCCTTGAATTTTATCAATAGCTTTTGGTCAAGAGAAAATATTATAGGGTTTGTATTCTCGTGAGTGTTAGTTTCGAAGCGCGTAGTTCGTGTACTTTTCTCTTGTCTTCTGTTCTGGTTTCTTTTTAACAATTAATCCCTCATTAGTTAATGATTATTAGTTAATAAGTTTGCCATTTTAATCACTTTCTTTTGAGCACATGTATCAGATATTGTATCTCATGTTTCATCGCCATTAGTTGCTGCTGTTACTTTCAATGTTCATCTGCTATCGTTAGGAGCTAGACCAAAGTAAGTCTTCCTTTATTTTACATTTACGATATTTCCCTTTCGGTCTGTATTGACTACATTGGTTTATTTCTCGCACTTAGTTCTCTTTATAATCGTCTCATTGTTAGTTAGGTATGTGTTGCATTTCCCAGGGTACTTTCTTAGTTTATGTACTGCTGTACTTTTTTTTTCAGTTGAGACCACACAAATTCAGCAACAATCTTCAATTATTATCCGTAACCTTCAATCGCAACTTCGCCCTTTTCATCCGTATAATTCAACATGATTTCACACCGATTACTTGATTCTAATTTGTAATTTTGATTACCTACTGTATTTAATTAATCCTTGTTTCTACTGTGCATTCGATTTGTCTTTTCCCTTCTACTAGTAACTTTTGGAGGAACAGAATGTGTAACAACTTATTAGGGACCTCTGCACGAACCATGAATTGCGAACAAAGGTTTTCGTTAAAATTTTTTACCTTTCGGGATGTCTACGATAATTTTCACATTCCCACACGGATCAATGATCGACGCGAGCCATCTTAAAAAGAAAAAAGGATTGCAAACCGACAAATTTAAAGGAATTTGCAAGGCTTTTTTAGCTCTACATGTTGTACAACATCATGCGCAAAAGAATATTCCCTTTAAGCGACCTGGCACGTGTCTTTTAGGACCACTGGTGATATAATGTATTGTTGCCAAAGGTTTGGGCTGAATTGATTCTCACTGTGGGGTTTTGTAACATATTAGTCCATTGCAATTGTAAGAAAGTACATAAGCAAAGAACACTGCTAACAAACGACGAATGTAAAACGTAACATTTGTTTAACCAGAAACTGCCAATCTTTAAAGGAAACATATATCTAGCCTGTACTCTTATGGATTACAAAGTACCAATAACTACATGTCATGGGCTAAGTGAAGGGCTTACTTGGAGAAATGGAAAATACCTGTTCCATCAAAACTTTAGTTCAGTGTGAATTAAGCAACGAAACTGGAAGAACTCGATACTGTGTAATTGGAACGGATGTAATTGCATTCAACACAAACTTGTGACACAGACCTTTCAGTTAGCTCTGTTCACATGAAAAATAAAAATGCATGGTACAATATACACAATACTAGACATATTGCTGTCCATGAGAAAACAAGGAAATAATACAGTCGAAAGGTAACGATGTCATTCAGTATCATCATAATGATTAATTACATCAAGTGTTCGTTTTTCAATATTCTCTGAATAAATTAACAAAGGAAAAGCTAACTGGAACATTTCAATATTGTGTAACTGGAAGTAACATGGGTCCCTTCTACTAATTAAATGAACTTGAACATAACTTGTGAACTTAGCTTACAGTTCAAGAACAAAAATTTAGCCTTTGGCACAACATCAGTGACAATTTTAGTCTTCTTGTTGTAAGTGATTTCCACTAGAGGTAGATCAAGGAAAACTTCAGTAATGTTATCTTCTGTTTGGGGCATATCTTTATTTCCTATTGCAATCAGTAGGTTTTTTGTTTGATCAAAAATTGTAAGTGTAAGATTGGTGTTATCATCGATCTTCACTACTACTTGCAGGTAGATATTTTTGCTACACTTTGCTAACTTTTGTTTAAGGCCACAATTACCGCACTTCAGAATGTTGGTGTTTTCATAATGAAGCTTTTTCTTGCACACCTGACAGGAGTGGTACACTGAAAACTGAGCAATTTCTAGTATTTTAGCAGTTGATTTAGAAATAAATGATTCTGGGATGTCTGTTGGGGTGGCCAATGTTTCTTTGAAAGGCTCAACTTCTGTGATAGTTGTAGATCCATCTCTTGCTGTTGTTAATTCGTGCCAGTCACCATTCTTTCTTACTTTCAGGTTCTTGAAGGCATAAGTTTTCCCTTCTTGTACCTGATTAGTATACTGTTCCCAGAGAGTTATCCTGATAGAACCAAATGGATCTCTTAGAGTTGCTTCCACCTTACTCTTAGGGCCATTCATGGTATTAGCCTTTTTCTCTCCTGACAAGTAAAGGAGATTGGCTTTGACATCAACCAGCTGTCCAGGATTATCAGAGGTAATGGATGGTATGCTGACAGTTGTTGGGATTGTGATTGGTTCAAAGTTGAGTTCAGGCAGTGGTTCCACTTGGATTCTAGGGCTCATCAGTACACTCTTTGTATCTCCTGTTGCATCGATGTTGAATTTCTTGATTTTGATGGGGCTTTTCTGTTCACTGTACTTTTTGAAGTCATTGTGTTTTGCTGCTGAGAAGCATACCTCTCTAACAACTTCTGCTTCTGTTTGAATTTGCATATCAAATCATGTGGTTTTAGAACCTTTCTTTAGAGGAGAAATGTTATGAAGATAGCCAGTAAGTTCATCCTCCATTTTTCAGGAACAGGCTGTAAGGGAAAGATGGGATAATACATGAAATTACTGGTATTGACACTAAGACTTAAAATGAGGAGAAGGTACTTAGATTTAAACAGAGAAATAAGTATATTTAGTTGTTATTATATACACTGGCTAGGAAATTGTTTGCTACTATTGAGAGAAAGGGGAAACCAAATAAAATTGAAAAAAATTGCAAGCTTACCTCTATCCCTATGTTTATTCTTTGATGGAAAAAAGTGTAAGAAGGTTGCCAAAAAACAAAACAACCTTCAGAATTGCATTATAGTTTTAGGTTATCTTATTGAGGAATTTCATTGAGGAAAATTAGTATTTTTAGATCCGTTACTTGACAGTTAACTAACTGACTTCACATGTGTGCCTATTTTCAAGTTTCTATCCTTCAATTTATGCAAAAACACTGGCTTGTGATCTGAAAAATTGGAACATCTTATCAATACATGCATAAATTATGATGATGGATGTCAAGTGAATTTCTGAATTAATCTTCCTACATTGAATTCTATTGGTACTTTATGGCATTCTCAAACATCTTAGATGTAGTTACGTGTGTATTCAATTTTTAACAACATCAAGTTTTAATCAATGCACACATTGCTGTATGATCAGTGAAATATGTTTCCAGAATGTGTACAGTCACTTGTGATTCAGGCAAATTGGTATATATATGGTCAATAGTTGTTCTATTATCATTGGTATAGGATGATACCAATTGTCTGTAATTGTTCTCTATTATAAACAAGTTATTGAGGGGAACTTTCTCTTTTTGAATTAAGTAATTAACATTAAAATCCCCATGAAAAACATTAAAATAAGAACAGCAACTATTGAGAATTTGGGTCAATGCTAGACACATTTGTCGGACTGACACTTTCGGTGACCTGTACACACCTATGATATTAACATGGGGAATGGCAACAACTTTGATAATGGTTATTTCTACTCCATTGGTGTTTTTGGCCAGCGGATATCCAGGCTTAAAGGGGATTTTAGTGTATACAGCTGTTCCACCAAAGGGCCTTGTAGTGAGTATTGCAGATTCAATGTCATTTCAAAATATAGTATACCCACGTATGGCATAGCTGGCATTGCTATCTAAATGGTACAGTCTTGTTTCTGAGAATATATTGATATCCATATTTGAATAGTTTAGTTCACTACGTATGTCTTCAATATGTTTATGCAGAGATCTTAAATTAAGGAAGCAAATTTTAAAAGTATTTGGGTCTAATTCATAGATCGGAGTATTAGAAAGTTTGGTATGGCGATCTGTGCGTAACTGCTGCATGTGAACTTTAACATCATGATTAACAGCTATTTTACTTTCAGAAAGGTCAGTTATGTAAAGTCCATCAATTGTTGTTACTCTGCTGAGTCCTACATAATGCACATGAGGTATTGCTCTTTTGGTGTTAAAGTTAACAGCTATTCTAGTTTCTGTGTCACCTCGTGATCTATGTATGGTTTTGGCTGCTGCAGGTCTTAATGGAAACTGCTTTCTTACAACTTGGGCTGTTCTGTTTCTTCCTACTGCAAATTGTGCAATGATAGGTTTGATAGGAGTCCATGTAGGTTCAATTCCTTGCAAATACAATTGCTTGTTATCATGTCTAGTTTTTTCTCCAACATCAACATGGTCAAACTGTACCCAAATTATACCAGATGGTCTACTTTTGTCATATAATGTAGTCTTTTTGATAATATTACTTGCCCCATTTGTAATACCATCATCAGTTCTTACATTTAATGCTATCTCTGTTCTCTCACCCTCAGCAAGTTGAAGGTTTGAGGCTAACTGCTTGGTTTTTCTAGGATCTAGTGGTATTTGGTTTAATATCTCACTTCTGAGTTCTGGAGAGTTTGCACCTATAACACTGTCTAAAGCTCTAATGGTGTATTTATCACCAGTAGCTGCCATATGGACTCTATTGTTCCACTCATCTACTTTAGAATTCTGTATAAACAAATGGGGAATATCAGTTGGGTAGTCTCTACAATTTTCTGAAATGCACCTCTCTTTAAGTTTGGCAATGTCATCTGTAGTGTGATTACCTTCTCTTAATCTGTTAAGAATTTCAGCGAATTGTTTACTTTCTCTCTGCCTCATGATTTCTTGTAATTCAAACATGGTAAAAAGTTCTTTCCAGAGGTTGGGAGCAAGAGCTCCATACTCTGAGTCTTTCATGTATTTAAACACATATCTATCCATACCTGGTTCTAGCTGGAATAAATCACCCAGTGCAATAACACTAACACCCCCAAATGCCTCTTTGTTGCCTTTAATATCTTTTAATCTATTGTTTATTTGTACATTAAACATGGTATTTCCTACCATAGATATCTCATCTAGAAATATTAGTTTAAGTGCATGAAGTTTGCATCTCAAAGTGTTAAGTCTACTAGAGTCTAGTGGTTTGTAATTCTTAAGTGATTAGCATGCTAGTATTTGCAATCTAACCATATAAGCATATGGATATGAGGTGAACCTCGTTGTTGAAATTCTACTCAATAGAACCAGTCAGATATCCTTCCTAGAGGTTGGCACTTATTCAAGAGGAAGTTAGTGAGAAATTGACTGATCTGATAATCAAAATGTCTAGCACATGATACTGGGTCACTTTGAATTAACCTACATTTTTCATCCCAGTTCATATTTTCCAGATGAGTATCAGTGTACTGTTTGTGGTCAACCAACTCTCCAAGTATTCTGAGCAAATGAATCCACTGAGTTTCTGCTGAAGAGAAACTACAAAATAACGAGGCTGGTCCTAATTGTCTTATCATGGCAAACAAGTCTTTCTTTGCTTTTTCAAAATATGGTGGGGAACCTCTTAATGCTCTAAGAAACTGAAATCCATCATCATGATGAATCAATTTCTCTATTGCTCCTTCTTGTTTATGTTGTGCTGCATTTAAAGTTCTGCTATTCCCTTTGCACTTTCTAAGAGCAACTTGGGAATTTCCTAATAGTATTTTCAGCATAGCCGCTCTTCTATCTGACCGCCTCAATTCAGATTTACCAATGTCACTGTAATGCACGCTAACTAATCTCTCTTTATTTTCTGGTCATTTTTGTCCAAGAAATATGCTAGGATATGCCAATTCTTCAGAATATTGATCTCTGAATATGCTTAAAGGTTTATTCCCTTCACCTGGCGCAACATTTAAAATATGATGACTCTCATTGTCCTCAACAAAATTTGTGTTTGTCAACAAAATTTGTGTTTGTCAACATGGTGTCAGTAACTCCAGCAGGTATTTCTATTTCATCTTCACTCCACTGATCTTCGGTCTCTACAACTTCATCACAATTAGTATTACTTGAAGTATTAACACAACTGTTAACAATATTTTGTAGTCCTTTGCGTTCATTTTCAATATTTCTTTCATCTACCAAACAGTTGTCTCTATATTCTACTTCCCAGACCTGATTAACTGTTATTCCTTCTTGTCTATACAGGCTACTGTTATTGATGAGCCAGTTAGCTGCTTGAATAACTTTATGCGGTCTTACATTGAAAGACGTTGCTGAACTTTTGTATTGTAATTTTCTCTTTAAATTTACTTTAATTGTACTAGTATCACTGGGTAACCTTGGTAACACATTAACAGTATTGGATACTTCTGCCACTACATTAACTACATTTCCAAGAATTTTGAATTGCCTTCCCCTTGGAGCTTGCATTAATTTTTGAAATGCAAGTCTTGGTGCAAGAAGTCTACATTCAAGTTCATTCAAGTAAAAAAAATCTGGTTTTTTTGGATATTGCATTCCATTTAAAATAGCAGTAGGAGGAACTTTATTCTTTATTAAGTATTTGTAGCATGTTCTGCAAAGCAACTCTTCATGTTTGACACTTACTTTATTAATAAGGTATTTTTCCCCAGCTGCAGGATTTGATTTCTTTAATGTATTGGCTGAAGAAACACTGTGTTTATACCATAGCTGGTCACAACAGCTACAGATGTATAATGGACCTTGCAACACTATTTCATGAAATTTTGAAATGTGATGATTCTCATTTAGGTCTCCATCATTACTACTTTTTGCGGCAGTTGTTGCTACTCTAATGTGACATTCTCTATTCTGGTTTGCTACCACACAGTGACATTGTTTTTTTTTGGTTTTTCTTAGTGGTATAGGTTTGGTCATCTATTCCAGACAGAACACTGCTATTCCTGTTGTTTGATTTTTGCATCCTACCTTCATCAGTTCTCCTTTTTTTCACATATTCCCTCAGGTAAGGATTGTGATTCCTTTTGGCGCTTACTTCATTGATTTTAGATATCTGCTTCCTACTTTCACTGGCCTTTTTCTTTTTCCTATATTCTCTCATGTACATGCTTTTTTCCCTTTTTAGGCTGGCATTATGTGATTCTTCAGAGACAACTTTTTGTTCGATTTTGTTTAAAATATCAATATGCTGACTTTCTAGTGAACTAGAGCTACACATATATGGTACTGTTGATACATAATGTTCTTTATTTACATGAACTAAATAAATTGTTGTAGGAGGTTGTTGCAATAAATGCGCTGGTTCAATTAAAGTTGTATCAGAAAAATTTTCATTGGATTCTACAATATGAATTCTCAAGTTTTGTGACTCAGCAACTGCTTGAACAATGATTGCATCACACCATGAACCTTGCAGAGACATATTAACCAAATAGTCATCCCATGAACTGTGGGTATTGCTTTCAATGAAATTTTCTGGGTTTGACCGGAGATAATTAATACCATCTTGTCTGATTTGCAAGTGGTGACTTGGATCACCATACAACTGATGAGAAACAGTTCTAAAGAAACAATCACCTGCACCACCCACATCAAGGGGTCTCAGTCCCAGCCGATGTAATCGAAAATTTAACAACATGGTGGAGCCTAATGACAATGTAGTTTGAGTGTTGACACCTTGAAGAGGACCTGGATTTAATCCAACATCACCTGAAGTCAAAAGCTTCATTCTTGACACACAGAATCTTCTACTATGAGTACTTGATGCTATTTTTTTGTGGTTAAATGAACGGGCATGAGTTCCAAGTTTGCTTTTCTTTGCAGTCAGTTTGTTTAATTTTACAAACTTAGTGAAAAATCCCTCACATCTGTTCAGATATCTGACATAGCAGAACTTAAAGTCAGTAGCAAAGCTGTACAACCAAGAAGATTTAGGAATATATTTCCTTATAGAAACCTTAAATTTGCTTCTAGTTTTTATTATCTTCGCGGTCTTGAAAACCTTGTTCATCGATATTCTGGACGGCTCTCGGTCTCTACGTCGTTTAATTGTTTTAGCTCTTTTGGAATGCCTGCAAGTATCGCTCCTTTGTAAAGAAAACGAAAACAAAGATAACGAAAACAAGATACCCAAATCCGTCGATTTTGTTGAGTGGACGCTTACATTCCCAAAAGCACTACTACTTTTAAAATTATTTTGTCTATAAAAATAAGCCACAGTTTTCTCCGACGGTTCATTACTCAAAGGCATTCTCAGTTTAACGACAGCAGATTTTCTAGCTCTGAGCGATCCATTTTCAAAATACAGTTTCTTCAATCCTTTTACGGGCTCTACAGTCCCAAAACAGAGCTCAATTTTCCCCAAAAGGGACTTAATAATTCCCAAATGGGCCTCAACTCTCCCCATAAGGGGCTCGATTATCCCCAAACGGGGCTCAATAATCCCCAAACGGGGCTCAATACTCCCCAAACGGGGCTCAATAATTGCATTCATGAAAGCGTGGTCAACATCTTGTTGGCGCCAGCTACCTTGATGGATCACCTGAAAGTATCTTGTTAAGCCTTTCACTCGTTCACATTGAACCGTGATTCGAAAACTGTGGCATAATGAGAAACAAACTTTGAGGAAATTCATTATAAAGACTCCACAAAAGACCGCTTCACTTACCTACTTCACCATCCACGCGTGGGTTTGACTACGCACAACGTCGAAAGAAAACATCACCTTTTCATCGACTTGTTGTTTTCTTCTCGTTTCCAAATTCCATTAATTGGTCTCGACTATTCCTCGCTCTGTTTTTTTCTTGAATGGGATTCGTCGTAGTTTTTTCGTTTCCGACTCCCCGCGATTATAAATCGATTTGTTTACACATTTTTTTGGTTAACATTTTCTTTCCTATTCATGTCGACCATCACAAAATGTATACTTTAATGTGGCCTTACTAATATGACCTCGTAATTTGTGGTATATGAAGTATTTTTCGAAATTTTTTGCACTCTTCCATAGGTGTCTTCGTGCTAAAGCACTAGACACCAAAAACAAGACATAAAACCGCGCTAAAAATCATTCCACGCTATCATTTGAACTGACTTCACTCTGCGGCAAGTAAGGACACAGCACGTAGTCAACGAACGATTAGTCTGATTTAAAATAAGGAAAACTTTTAGATACAAAATAATACGGTCTTTAGAAAGGCGGACGGATTACAAGATGTCAAAAAATCGCATCCTCCTCTGGACAGCCCCACGGTGCGTCTCAACAGCGTTTGAGAGATCGATTATGAATCTAAAGAACTCAAAAATCTTTCACGAGCCGTACTCACAAGCGTTCTACTTCGGTCCAGAAAAGCAGAGTGCCAGATATGCCGCTCAAGAAACAAAACAACAAGCGACCTACCGATCGATCAGCAAAATGCTGCAAAAGGAGTACGATGACAGAGATTTCGTCTTCTCCAAGGAAATGGCCTACTGCGTGGAAAATAAAATGGACATTTTCGCAGAAGAAGGTTTCAAGAACTTTCAGCATTCATTCCTCATTCGTCACCCTCTTAAAGCTGTCTATTCCTTGTACAGAGCCTCCACTAACCCGAAACTCACAGGATGGGATTACTTTGACCCTGCAGAGGCGGGCTTTCGTCAAATGCTCGAGTTGTATGAATTTGTCGACAGAAATATTCACGGCAATCCCGTCGTCGTAGACGCTGACGATCTCTTGGATTATCCCAACGGAATTTTACAGAGTTATTGTGAAGCAGTTGGTTTGGAGTATGAAGAGACCATGACATCGTGGGAACCGGGTCCTGTGTCTGAATGGGACCTCTGGGCGGGGTGGCACGAAGACGCTTTGAAAAGCACTGGGTTTAAACCAAGAGCCAAGAAGAATATGCCTCACGCATTCACTGCGTTCGATTTAGAAGAGCTTCCCCCTGAGGTGGCTGTTGTGGTAGAAGAGTGTATGCCGTACTATGAAACACTAGCAGCTAAAAAGATCTCACCAAAAAACAATGAACAGTACTAAAGAATCTGACTTGATCTCCCTACTGAAGAATATAAGTAATATACAATTCTGCTATTTATCAAATAGGTCTATATATTATTTTCCATATGGTTAGTTCACCGAAGAGGGGGGGGGGGGGGGGCAGTGGAAAATAAATCTAGCGAGATTTTGCTTTTCAATGTCGAAGAATTCTATGATGGAGAACTTTTTGTCCAATACATCTTTGGTCAATTACATATATTATCACGTCGGAGACAATCTTACTCGACAGTTTGACGTAGAATACATCAGGCCCTGGTTGTTCAAAGCTGGGTTAAGGTAACCCAGGGTTAGTGTGAAATTTGATTTCAGGTCTGAAAACTTTAAGAGAAAATTCAGTTCAAATCTTTTTGCTTGCAATTTGATCATTGGATGTTCTAAAAAGAATAGTGAAAACTTTCCCCAAAAGACTTTTGAACAAAGAAATAAAGAAAGCTGGATTAAAATTTAACCCTGGGTTAGAGCTAATCGGCCTTTGAACAACTGGGCTCTGATTGTTAAGCTTTCACTAACCACTGTTTTCAATGAACATCGTTCCCGTATATTGATCTATCTGCTTGTATTTGATGTTAATTTGAATTAATGTAAATAAAAGCACTTAATATATCAAACTCTTTCCCCAGCGCGACGAACATTTGTTTTTCTCGTTTCCAGGTATACGCGACCACTAACCCCACGTAATGCGCATGCTCTCCGTTGCGAATCTTGAAAATGGCGCACAGGCCAAAGAGGGAAATAAAGAAAGCGAAGCGATTTTGCAATGAATATTTAAAATACACCCCCGTTAGAAAGGCGAATCCACGGAAGAAAGATAAAAAATTGTATGATATTGAGACCAGGGAGGTTGAAAAAATCAACAAGAGGTTGAAAATTCATTACGTTGGCTATAGCACATGCTTTGATGAATGGAGACTTTCGGGGCCGATGGAGGATCTAGATATTTTCCGTTTGTCGTAGCGAAAAGCTGTTCATTCCATCACTTGCTTGTGAAATAAAGAAAAAGCTTTGGTCTGGACGGCGAGAGGACCCTGATATGAACATAGACCTTAATGTTGACCAAGATGTTTTCATGGAAGGTCTTGGGGAATATATATAACGGCGTAATATTCGACTAACACAGTCTATATACCGTAAGATTTTACGCCACTAACCCAGTCGGTAGATTAATTCTAATAAACTAATATATAATTAAATTATATTACTGGCGTTAAATTTACATTATATATATCACTGACTGGAAGAAATTACGCCGTTAGTTACTGGCGTAAAATCTTGAAGATTTTACGCCAGTAACTAACGGCGTAATTTCTTCCAGTCGGTAAATTATATACTGTAAGATTTTACGCCGTTAGTTAACGGCTTAATCTGGGGGCTTAAGTGGGATGAAAGAATTTTAAATCTAGGTGGAGATTTTGCGTATGTAATTCCAGGAACTATTAAGTATTGGCTGGGACAAAGAAGTCCAATTATTGAATACAAGCTCATCGGGGAACAATATGCTAGAACAGAAGTTGAAAACAGCAACTTTATTACATTTCAGTTTGTGAGAGGTGATGGTAACAGGAACAACTACCATGCCAACAGATGAAATAACAATCCATTGTTTAAACACTATATAGTATCTTTGCCAAATACTTTAGATTCACAATCAAAAGTTCCAATATTATTTTACAGTTGTGACTGAGTTACCTGGCTTATGGCTGGAAGCAAGGTTGCTGGTGACCTTGTTTTGATACAAACCCCTTTACTTTTCTTGTGTAAATACAGGCTAGTTAATTCATAGGTCGGGTTACTGAATAAACTGTAAAATGGCCTATTTTGGCAAATAAAATTAAAGGTGATATTTTAAGGGTACCAGAAGTATTAAATGTTTGATCCTGACTAACATTGTGACCAAACTAAAGGAAGATCAGGGTCAGGAAATCCTTCCTCAAGAACTAAATGACATATTTTATAACATAAAACTAACAAAACTAACTAAAACTAAACTAACTCTGGTTAATATTGAAGCTGGCATCTGGGAATCCATTTGCCACCTTCCTTCACCAGATGTGCACAGCAAGTTGAAGCTGGACAATTTTTGCATGATGTGCGTGTCTTGATGTTGTGGCCTTTGTTTGAACAGTTATTGCATTTGTAGGTGATCTTAACCCTTTCATAGCCTGCTGCCTCCAGGAACTGAATCCTGTTTTTCTTCAGAAACAGTTGTTTGAGGGCATCAATCCCTTTGTGATTTGTGGATCTGAAGAAATCTTTAGAAGCTCTATCATTGTATTTTTCCAAGCCTTGCTGTGTGTAATATGCTATGTTCTGATAAAGTGACAGGAACTCAGGAACATGACAACATTGTGCATGCATGTAGGGAGTGACATCTTTTGCTTGGTAAACTTTGAGAAAGTGCGTATACCATGATTTGATATTTCTTTGCAGTTCAAGAATACCCTCTTCAGATGTAAAATCTAGCTTTAAATCACCAATCATGTCCATAAATTTAGCCCAGATCAGTTGTATGTCTTTGTTTTGACTGCAACGAGGGAGAAGCATAGGAATGTTTATATTCTGAAAGAGTTTCAACTTTTCTGGTCTAGTAAGATCTCTATATTCCAGCTTTTTGTTCTCTTTGTTGATTCTAAAATTAAAAGTGATTCCAATATTTTTGATAAATTCTTCATAACATGTTATGTGTTTATATTTATCTCTTGGAATCCATCAGAGAAGGTTTTTTTTTTCTCAATAGCATCACTTCTTCTCAGCTCTCTTATGAACAAGTCAATCAAAACATCTGAAATCCTCAGAAAAAGATGTAATGTAACTATGATGACATGGTCCATAGGTATAAAATCAAATATTGGTTGTGCCTTACAGTTGAATTTCTTTCCAGTGGAAAACCTTGCTATTTTGGCAACAGTTCTAGCACCAGATATGGGGTCATTAACTGACCATGTTTTGCTTGTGTCCCACCACACACAAGCATAATCCTCATTTGCCCTGCCTAAACCACATACCAGTGCTAAAATTTCAAATCTCTTCCAAAAAAGTATTCAATTTTATAGGTGCAATTATTTGCACTTATCTCCTTTAAGTTTGACATTTCCATTTGAAGGTCTGCTAGGTTGTCTCTCAGATTATCATATGTCTCTGTAGTTTTTATAACAGCAAGTACATAATTTTCCCTTCTCACCCATTGCCACATCCTTTTCATTGAGAATAGTAAAAGTGAAGTTGACAACTGTAAGCCGCTTTCCAATATTTGTACCATCACCACTAAGCTTGATCTTAATAGTTTCTCCATCATTGATTTCTCCATTCTTCTGAAGCTGAGTAATGTGCTCTTGCAAGCTTTCTGCAAATCCTTTGTTTCAAGTTCCATTTACTGTTTAGCTCATTAATTTGCTTCTTGATGGAATATGTATTGGGAGACCATTAGCCTTAATGGCAATTTCATGCCAGGCCTCATTTGAAATATTGAATTTATCTTTGAGGTAGAGCCACATATTTATGTCATCAATGTCATCATTATTAAGGGCCTTTGGGTTAGACTCTATAAATGGCAGCTCTCCCTCTCCAACAAGATTGAAAGTTTCATATTGATTAGTCTCAGTGCTGAGGACTTCAATTTTGGTTTCAACAAAATTGTACGGCCCAAGAAAAGAGAATGTAGCACTCCTCCTTCAGTTTAGAATAGTCATTCAACTTCTTCTTAGCTGGGCCTCTAACTTTTTTCTCATTTTTAATCACTTTTTTGGCCAATTTAATAAATTCTTGTAGAAGGCCCCTTTCTTCTCAACTTTCTCGAGAGCTTCTCGGGCTTTTTCATCCACTCGCAATCGCTTTGCCTTCTCCTGTACCAACGATTCTTCTAATTTTCTTTTTTCTCCCCTTAACTGGCTATTCTCATCTTTAAGCTGATGCACATCAACCTCGTTGTAATACACCTTAAATCGATACCAAGAGCCCGTTTCCAAATTGCTAAGAAGTGCATTTAATTGCCTTCCGCCACGATCACTAGCTTTCTTGACAGCTTTCTGAAGACAGAATATTTTCTTTCTGAAGACTTCTGATATGCGGCTAGTGATTATTACAACGGTATCCGCGGGTTTCGCCCATAACGAGTTTCGCCCAAGAAGCGTTTCGCCCATAACGAGAATGGTTTCGCCCAGGCATAAATTCGATTCGCCCAGACTGACAGTCAGTGATTATCCAGGCTAAGGGCCTCTTCAGACATATGCTTTAGATGAGCCCGGTAACCGGGCTTTTGTTTTCTGTTCATACAATGTTCATACACGACTTTCGTAATGGCGGACGTAGCGCGGGGCCTGACCTTCTTGTCTGGGTCGTACAGGTTGTTTGCAAGTTATACAACAGTCGTTTGAACACATTTTTTTGGACGAGACACGAGAATTTTCGTATGGCGGGTTTGTATGGCGATCTATGATCGAATGACTCGTGATCGGTATTAACCCCTTTTATACTGGAATAAGGGGCGGATTTTTTTTATTGTTAGTCGGCATTTCAACTGAGAAAGGCGGACAACAACATCTTATAAAACTTGTTAACAAATTGTAATTAGGACCGCGCGTCTATTCATAAACAACACAATTACTATTGGTATTCAAATTACATTTGATTTCACTTTGGAAACAATAGCGTGCCAAGTAAACTTCAGTTTTCTTTTCAAATCCTATTGACAAGTGAAAAGGTGAGATTTTTTTGGCCAGAGTAAACAACGGTTCTTTTCAAGTTCTATTGACTAGTGAAAAGGTGAGATTTTTTTTGCAAGAGTGAAAATCTATTGATAAGCGAACAGGTGAGATATTTTTGCAAGAGTAAGCTTTTCAAATTCTATTGATAAGGTTTGATTGAGATTTTTTGTGCAAGACGGTAATTTCCTTTAAGTTAAAGCTTTCGTACCGCACGCTTCGTCGGAGTAGTAAAGCTATTCCACGCGCGCGCACTCATGAACTTGACTAGTTTCTATCTCTTTTCCAATTATATGTTGCCGTTACCTATGTCAGAAATACAATCTTTAACTCTCGATTCCTTTGTTTTAGTATTCACGAAACCGTATTCACATGTATTCATAAGCTGGCGTGCGGAACTTATCTTCCGTGTACAAAAGATTTGCAACGATGATATGTTCCACGCGCAAGTGTTTTCAAAAGCGTTTAATTTAATTCTCGAGAAGAAAAGTGATGCAAAAAAATCATAGCAATGCTTTTACGACAAACGGACGTCTCTGCAGTATTTCGTGCGCGAATTACCTTAACAATCCCCGCTCCACAGTGAAAGCTATAATTGACTTGTTCGTTTCAACAGTAACTTGTTCGTTTCAAAATTTCATGATCTCAGGTCAAGTCACTTTTTTTCATTCTGTGCATACAAACGTTTATAAGGTTGACGTTTTCCGAGTGAGAGTGTAGAAGTTTTACTTATGGGCGAAACCTTTATTGTTCTGGGCGAAACCATTCTCGTTCTGGGCGAAACGATATGTGCGAAACTCGTTATGGGCGAAACCCGCTATAACCATTACAACTCGTATACCTGATTGTTCAAACACTTTGTTTACGATTGTTGAAAGGACAGAATCGTGGTTTTCTCCGTCTTCGTCTTTACACTGCTTTGAAATAGTATAGATTAGTAAGCTGAAACGAAAAATTAATCGGGGAAGTTTACGAAATATCCAGCAAACAAGCTTAAAAAAGGCATTTATCTAGACTTCATACTACGACGAACTCCACAAATCTTACTTTTTATCTCGTAAGTAAACGATGGCAGATTAATTCCCGAAGCGCTTTCTGAGTTTCCCGATCCCTCTCCTACTACTTTCACGCTTACAAAACAGGAAAAATCAAAAGGAGGAAGATAAAGCTGTTTTGAAACGTCATTTGACGAGGGTAAATCTGCTTTTTGTTCGACACTTTACATATCAAAACAAAGGAAATTTGTTCCTCTTTTTGATTCTGGCGGTACATTTTTAATGTGCGCCTGCGCAAAAGAGATATCGCCCGAGACCCTTCGCTCGGTTGTGTTTTGATCAAAAACGCCTTGTTAATTTCACGCAACCGCTCGGAGAAAAGGTAAAAATGACGAGGCAAAAACTTTACCTTCAAGTTAGAAAATTAGCGAAATAGAAAGCCACAATATTATAGTTTAATATTTCAGAGATGCATTGAGTGCTTTTTTCCGTAGAGAATCCGCACGATGGTAAAATATTCGAAAATTACACTCGATTTGAGTGGGACGTTGAAATGGGCGTGGTCACTATATTCATGTTAAGACTATTGGTACCCCACGAGTTTGATATGTAATTGGAAATAAAATCAAAGATATGTATTTAAGGTACAAAGCACATTGGGGCACGCTACTGTGGGATTTGACAAAAATTAATGTACGGCGAGAGCCACTCCCCCGCCTCCTATCTCTCCCCTTGGTTTTGCCCCCAAAAATCTCAAAAATCAAGCTTAAAAAAATTCACGTAACTCAGGTTCGCTACGATTTTTTAGTGGAATCGACCGTTATGTATACAAAGCCGAGGCTCACTATAAGTTACACTGCCCAGTGAATCTTTTCTACTAACTGTCGCAATACCTTTCAAACGACACGAAAGGCGGAAAGATTGTGACAGAATACTGGATAAATGCAAAAACATGCTTCCGTTTTTGATGTTTCTCCTGTAAAACAACTGTGAGTACTCTTTGGAACATTTTCACCAAGTGAGATATGCCAACAGACTATAGCTATCGCGGCGGACAGGTGCGTACAGGAGATACCAGCATTGTGGCGTCATAACTGTAGATTACTGACTGGTTTTGTTGATAATTTTGATATCGAGATTTGCTTCTCGTTGTAGAGAGCTCAAGTGATGTGTCAGAAGAAAGCTGTTAGTAGAACAGTTCAATTTATTAGCATTCCCTGTACTGTGAACTCTGATTTTGTAAAGGACAGATAACTAGGGTTTTCCCAAATTCTGCATTAATTTATTTCAAGGTAACCGATAACTGCCACCGCATACTGATTCAGATGTTATCACTGACACTTATTACGTAAACCGTTTCTGTGAAAAACTTGATAAAGATTCGTATTGTTTATTCGATCCCGTTATCATCACTTAATACTCCATTACGTGAGTGGCACTCACTCACCCGATGATTTCACACGGTTGGATTATCTCAAAACTGCGTTCAAAAGGACGCTCTTCGTCAACATTTGCTTGTAGAATAATGCTTTTCACGTGGGTGATTTCCGACAAAGTTGCATTTAGTGAAATTCTGAATTAAAATCGTTGATCGTTGCCAGGGTCATGCACTTAAGGGGTCCGAAGCTTTGATTCTTAATTTGAGGAATGGTCGTGTGAGTATTAAAATATCGATACCTCGAACTAGAATCTCAGACATGGTCAGCCAGAATCATGTTTCCAGGACTGATGATCACCGGAACTTTCGAAAAACTGGCCTTGTCAAATAGACATATGAATGGATACTTTGTAGAAATAAATGACAGCCAGAGGCCGAATTACCTATATACAATTTAGTTGTGATAAACTGTGATATAGCACAACAAAACTTAAAAGCTCTTAAAAGGTTATAGTGCTGTCAATTTAAGAAATAACACAACTATGAAATAGGAAATACAATTGAAAAATTACATAAAGAAAGAAATAGGGTAAACAGATGGCCGGGTACCGCAAGACTCGATAACACCCACTAGAACTAATTTTACTCGCCACAATTCACAAAACAAGTATTTCTTCTAAATGGCAAAAATAATTTTGGATTTCTCATTAATCATTTAAGTGAACACATTGATTTTTGCCGCTCAAATAATGAGCTGAAAGCGTATGTGAATCGATTCTTAGCATTACACTTTGATTCAGCCGCTAGAATTGTTCCGCGTATTTTCTTTCTTTTGTTTTAGTATTCGATTGCCTTTTAAAAGGAGAGATTGTTACACAGGGTTGCACCTGTTGTTATTTTTTTTTTTACCTAATATTGAACTGACGGCAATGCGTGGGACTACAGTTCACGCCTTCGATATAATACGAGCAGCAGGTCAGGATATAAAACCGCGCTAAAGATCATTCCACACTATCATTTGGACTGACTTCACTCTGCGGCCAGTAAGGGCACAACACGAAGTCAACGAACAATAAGTCTGATTTAAAATAAGGAAAACTTTTAGATACAAAATAATACGGTCTTTAGAAAGGCGGACAGATTACAAGATGTCAAAAAATCGCATCCTCCTCTGGACAGCCCCACGGTGCGTCTCAACAGCGTTTGAGAGATCGATTATGAATCTAAAGAACTCAAAAATCTTTCACGAGCCGTACTCACAAGCGTTCTACTTCGGTCCAGAAAAGCAAAGTGCCAGATATGCCGCTCAAGAAACAAAACAACAAGCGACCTACCGATCGATCAGCAAAATGCTACAAAAGGAGTACGATGGCAGAGATTTCGTCTTCTCCAAGGAAATGGCCTACTGCGTGGAAAATAAAATGGACATTTTTGCAGAAGAAGGTTTCAAGAACTTTCAACATTCATTCCTCATTCGTCACCCTCTTAAAGCTGTCTATTCCTTGTACAGAGCCTCCACTAACCCGAAACTCACAGGATGGGATTACTTTGACCCCGCAGAGGCGGGCTTTCGTCAAATGCTCGAGTTGTATGAATTTGTCGACAGAAATATTCACGGCAATCCCGTCGTCGTAGACGCTGACGATCTCTTGGATTATCCCAACGGAATTTTACAGAGTTATTGTGAAGCAGTTGGTTTGGAGTATGAAGAGACCATGACATCGTGGGAACCGGGTCCTGTGCCTGAATGGGACGTCTGGGCAGGGTGGCACGAAGACGCTTTGAAAAGCACTGGGTTTAAACCAAGAGCCAAGAAGAACAATCCTCACGCATTCACTGCGTTCGATTTAGAAGAGCTTCCCCCTGAGGTGGCTGCTGTGGTAGAAGAGTGTATGCCGTACTATGAAACACTAGCAGCTAAAAAGATCTCACCAAAAAGCAATGAACAGTACTAAAGAATCTGACTTGATCTCGCTACTGAAGAATATACAATTCCGCTATTTATTGAATAGGTCTATATATTATTTTCCGTATGGTTAGTTCACCGAAGGGGGAGGGGGGGCACAGTGGGAAATTAGTCAAGCGAGATTTTGCTTTTCAATTTCGAAGAATTCTGTCATGGAGAACTTTTTGTCCGATACATCTTTGGTCAATTACATATATTATCACGTCAGAGACAATCTTACATCTGCTTGTTAAGCTTTCACTAACCGTTGTTTTCAATGAACATCGTTCCCGTATATTGATCTATTTACTTGTATTTGATGTTAATTTGAATTAATGTAAATAAAACCATTTAAGTAACTGGAAATAAAATCACAGATATGTATTTAAGGTACAAAGCACATTGGGGCACGCTACTGCGTGATTTGACAAAAATTAATGTACGGCGAGAGCCACTCCCCCGCCTTCTACCCCTCCCCTTGGTTTTGCCCCCAAAAACCTTAAAAATCAAGTTTAAAAAAGTTCACGTAACTTAGGTTCGCTACGACACAAGTACAACAAAATGAAAGAGAAATCAATATAACTTGTTTTTTTTTATTTCTTTGAACATTAACATCTTCAGTCTTGGTATCGAAGTTAAACTTACATTAAGCATCTGAAATAACGATTATGGTAACAATATTATCACGTTTCTTCTAAATGTGCCGTGCTCCATAGCCTCTCGAACCTCATTTCTTACCACAATAAGTTGTTTTTCTATCATATAATGTCGACACCTTTAAAGGCTAAAATCATTCTTGCATCTTTCGACTTTCTTTTTATAAGTAAATGTTGCCCGGGTGCGAGGCTTTAAGTTTGTCAAAACGGACCCAGATAACTTTGTAATAAAAAGGTGAGAGGACCTAGAAACAGACATCATCGCGTTCTAAATGAGCTGCAGCAAACACCATGTAAGCTTTAAGAATAAACACTTTGGCTCTATTTTCGTGACAATTCGTGCACAAAAGGCGTCAAGTCATCATCTTTTGTTTACAGTCTCGCACCCAAGCCCTAATTGCAACGACGAAAGCGAAAGGCCCTGGATCGAGAATAAACTTCATTAGTTTGTTCAATACTGTAATGTTATCTCCATCAGCGCTATAATTCTAGCGTTTAGGTTCTATGGACTTTTTTTTCTATAATTTACTTTAATATTATTAAAAACACTTGAGGAACTTCTCACTTATTTCACATGACTAAAAGGGTACTGTGCCTCTTTTTTCCCACCAGCCGTACCGGACTGCACCCAAGTTACATGATGGAAGCCATGTTGTATTTCAGTATTCCGAGAAGCGCTGTAACGGACTCGCGTAGTAAGATACCAGTTCATTTTACTTGTTTAAGCTCTGAAAAACAACTACACAACTATCGATTACCTAAAATAAAACCAACAAAAGGCAAAACTGAAGGCCCTTCGATTGTTTCAGACTGCAAAACCGATTTAAAGTTTAAAAGTACAGTTGCGTGTTCCTGACTGTAAAAAAGAATGTCATTAATGATCTCTGTAATCGACTTCCAAACGTCGGCTCCTATTTGTTAAAGGGATCTAGAAAGGTAAAACTATCGGATTTAGGAGGGAGAAAAATCAAATCAAAAATAAAATATATTATTATTGTTATTCTCAGGTAACTTTAAATTCTACGGAAAGCTCGAATTTAACCGTGTAGTAATGATGACTAATTACCTTCTCTGAAGGAATAAATACGAGATTTTTAACATGTTATCTTAAAAACATTCAAACAAACAGAAAAATGATCTGATAAAAACCAATTAAAACAGTTTCAATGATAGGGAAGGTGATTCGCTGCTAAAATGACGGTAATATCACATGGGCGCATCATCCAGTATTTTGGGTTTCCGAAAAAAAAAAAAAAAAAAAAAAAAACCCTCGCCATTTCTTCACCATTTGTTGTATCATATGTTTTTTAATCATCTCGTCTTTTTAATTTTCTGTAAGTAACATAGTTAGAGTTAAAGTTCCAATTCCATGATCGCGACGATTGATGTGGTAAGTTGTTCACTATCTTGGATTTTGTGTCTTGTACCTTGAGACATCGGATTATTGTTGTAATTACCCTTCGACTGACATAGTGCGCCTCTGCGTTTTCCGCCGATAAACAAGGACCTGACAATAAGTAGTTACATCGAGTTAAAGAAATAATTACAAGCTTACAGGTAAGCTTGACTCAAAGCTAATTAAAGTTTCTCTTCATAAGACTCTTTACCAGTCCCTTCCTGTTCTTCCTTTTAACAGTTGCGTGACTAAAAGTCATCTAACTTGTTACCAGTCTTACTCCAACAGCTCAGCCACCAAAGGCGGCATATCCAGTTTACCAAAGAACTCCAGGGTGACGTAATTTTCCATTGCTTTCTCGCTATATATGCGAAGAGTAGGAAGACAGAGGAGCAGTTTTCCGAGACGATTTGCTTTCTGTGGATAGAGAGCCTCGGAGTAGTCACGCAAATAGATGTTTACTTTCTCTTGCAGGCGAGTGACTTTCTCCTTATCTTTGAGATCAGGCGTATCTATTGGAACAAAACAGACCAATCACGAGAGCCCATGCGTCCTTTTAGGTTCTAAATATATCGTGAGAGAAGGCTTCCTGCGCCACCTTAAAAATTACCGATAAATCAATAAATTAACTAATAACTGAATAACAGGAAGAGATTTGAAGCATGAAAATGACAATGACAATGGAGGTTTCAGATGTGAGTACGCTCAGCAATGCTGGTGTAACTAAGATCATTCAGTGCTGATCATCCATTCATTATCTTTCTTTCGTTAATTATTTTCACTCTATAGTTCAAATATTTGATTTACACATATTCTCTTCAAGGGTTTATCTGTTCTTCTTTCTAATAGAGACAAGAAGTAAATCAAATCCCACTTCCACAAACCTGGGCTGAGTAAAGCTAAAGCAGATAAAAGAGCAAACTCGTTTTGATCGAGATTCAGACTGCGCAGCTTGTCAGTAAATTCCAGGGTTGTATCAACCAGGTCTTCCGTCCAACCGAACGCAATCACTTCGTGCTTGTCGAAAATCAATTCTTTGCTGAACCGTAGGGACATAGGGTCGCAAGGCACCGATCTGTACGCCAAACGAAATACGTTCAGTTCCATAAAAGAAGCTTTGATGAGGCACACTTGATCCTCCAAGTCAATGTCCTTGAATCCGGGAACATCTTTAGCCCACTGAATGATCATGTTAAGCTCCTGATAAGCCAGCTGCATGAAAGTGTTGACATCTTTTTCCTTCGTACTTTCGTTTTCAACCACGAGTCCCTCAATATGAGGCATCGTTACCGCTTGATCTCGAATATTTTCTATAAAAGCCATGTACTCTCCTTTGCCGGCTGCCGACTCCTCTTTTTTCTGTTGCTTCAAGGCGCCTTCCACACAATCATTTCCGTCTGCCGACCCATTTACTGCATCTTCTCGACCCCGTTGTTTTTTTGGGCGATGATCCTGCAACGAACGATGTCGATGTCTTCCACCAGGAGTTCGGTCCTCTCTCACAGCTAAGGGATATAATCAACAGAGAGAGGTGTTTAACATACTGCGACAGGCAGCTGTGGGCTACTAGCGAGTATTTTTACAGCAATAATCAGTACGGGAATATGCTGTAGACGAGGACCGAACAAAAGAGTTATTGAGAATTGGTTCTCTGTAGACCTTAAACCAAGTAAATTTATAGCAAATATAAAATGTTAACCATACGTTTACAAGGAGTTCACCTCTGCAATAATCAGCCACCGCGCCGGGAGCCGTAAAACACTTGTGATACATGCCATATATTGATGGCCTTCAGACTAAATAGTTCTGATGAATGCATTCAGTAACAGCGCTACGAGTAAAAGCCCCTCAGCTCTGATACTGTTTACATTTTACCACACAACTGCCTTACGGTAACACAAACACGCAGCGAACAACAAAAAACTAATTAAATGGATGTCAAGGCTTGTTACGTTGCTCCAGGTAATAACTCGCTTTGCTCTCCGGCTGCAACTTACTAAAACAAAAGAAGTAGATCTCACCTTCCTTTAACATTCCTTGATCCATACACTTCTGAAAGCGACAGTACTGGCACCGATTTCTGTTCAACTGGTTTACTTCACAGTTTCCATCTCCTTTACAGGTGTATTCCAACTGCTTTTGTACCGTTCGTTTAAAAAACCCTTTACAGCCCTCACACGTAAAAACTCCATAGTGGTAACCTGTGGCTTTATCGTTACATACAACACATTCGGATGTCGCTCCACTGTTCGCAGCCACCGGCTGACTTTCACTGTGGCCACCTTCCTCATTGTCGACAGATACGCCAGGCTTTGAAGGCTCTGTCGCCACGGTCGAGGTGGAGCTACTAGAAGATTTCCGCGTAAATTTACATGAGTTGAAATCTGCATCGTTTCCTTGTTCTTGTGGCTCAGGTTTGGATAAGGTAAAATCCATAAAAACGTCTGCCAAGTCACTCGAACTTGGGTCACAGAACCTCGCAGTGTGCCCCGCCATTAATCTAAAAAAAAATAATAGCAAAAAAAAAAAGAAAAAAAAAAAAGAAAAAATAGCGTCTTCGGTTGGTTGCGTGTAGAACTCTTATTGGAAATGAGATCAATTATATATGTAAACACACCTAACTCAAATGTTTTTATTGGACATATTATTTCCAACAATTATGACCAGAGGATAGCAAAATTCTTTACTCGAATTCAAGAAAACGGTTCAATTTGACAAACAAGGAGTGTTAATCACCACTGAGAATGAAAAGAAGAGAAGAGAAGAGAAGAGAAATTTAAAGTAATTAAAGAAAATTTGAGGAAATTTAAGTCATTAGCATATTTTCAAAATTTGAGTTTCTTCAGACAAAATAATCAAAAAATTTCACAACTGCAAATGACTGACTGAGTGCACAAAGTAATTAAATTATCTGAGAGAATTAAAAATTAGAAAACAAAGAAAAATCACCCTAGTCTGATATAATGAAATACTGTTTCAAATTTTTCAGCCACCTGCAGGAATGATACTTGCAGGAAACTGAAATATTTGTGATATATTTTTTCTTTGTAACATCAGCAGGAAAGCAGAGATCTCTTTTGGTGAAAAAAGGGAACCTTTTCTATTCTGAGAGTGAATTTGTTGTACTTGTGTATGAAATAAAAAGCTACATCTAGCTCAGAACATAGGTCGCTGCTTAAAGTAGTCTGGTTCTGAGTCGACCGGAAGTGATATAAGCTGCAGTGAAGTATATTCATTGTATAGTCTGTCATATCACATTCACACATTCCTTCTACTGACATTCTAACTACTCTCATATTAAAACACTTGAGACAAACTGTAGAATGATGAATATTGCAACGCCATACATGCAAGAACCTAGTTCATAACAACTTCTAAGGCCTTATATTTGCAGATAAAACCCTGTGCATTTTCAGAACATGTTGCCTTGTGCTACTGAAAGCAGTGGGCTGTAAGCTTTGTGAAAAATATTTACATTTCATTAGTGTAAATGCATTTCCACATCAGCTTTTTTAGCTGCCACTTTCGACCTTCATTAAAAAATAAAGTTTAAAAAGAAGTCAATCATAAATGGCTATGTTGAGATATTTCAACAAAAAAGCTACATTGTGATATTAGGCTGTCTTGTAAAAACTTTGGTTTTACATGCAGGAATTTACTCTATTTTAAAAATTGGTGCATCATTTGACTTTGTTTGCTACATTTGGTTGTTGGATCCAGGATTTTTGTGATGACCTGTTTTCAGGATATCCTACAATCATCCTAAACTTTTGGTCCAAATATTTTAGGGCCTTTCCATACAAGTTCACTCATACATACAATTCAATCTCTTGGTTCAACAAATGCTTGCAAATAACTTCACAGAAATTTCAGTCATTTAAAAAAAAATTAAAAGAGAGGGAAAGAAAAAAACTAAAGAAGGATAAATGGTTAACCAAACAAATGAAACAAAAAAAGGATAAAAAACTTTCTGGAAACAAATTATGGGGTTATGCTACCTAATAAAACCAATCACATCAGTGTCTTTTACCCATTACACCCTAACAAGCATGCACATTCTCTATACTGTTCTCTATACATTTCCTAAGGTGCTGACACGGAGAATTTGTTTAACAATCAAGAGCTTCTTTAGTTGGTGATCTTTGTTTGATTCGGAGTGATATTTTAAGGAAAAATTAGATGCTAGTCTAAGGGGTTAAAGGATTAAGTTTCCATTCCTGTGATCGTTGCATGATTGTTTTGCATACAAATTTTGATGTACCATTGAACCAATATTACTAATTAAGACTTCTACTACTGAGCTAGTGATATGATCTGATTAAGAAATCAAAAGCACAGTTCCTTTAAATGTTGCCCTAATAATAATCTTTGGTTTTGGATTGTTAAGAGTCATCATTTACATTTAGAGATTAAAGATGATTCAGTGCTCAGTTGAGGGAGGAATTGTAGTTACATTCGTAGTGCTGGTAAAATGGCATCAAGTGTGTTCTAACAAAGATGTTCATATCTAGATTTAGCCAAGCCTTAAAGTGGAGCTCACATTTTTTTTTCCCGCATGCCTTGCCCCAGCCAGGACTAGAACCTGGGTCATCTGACTTGGAGCCCAGTGCACTGACCACTGGACTACTGGACAAAGCTGAGGCGTTGGCATGCCCGTGGTACAGTTGACCATGCATGTCAAAAGTAGCACCTTGTATGGTTGTATGGTCGTGCGGTTGTACATCCAAATTTTTTCGGCTTGATTGGTTACAACTATTTTGTATAATTATAGGGCTCCGCTATTACTGTTTCAAAGATACCACACTGTAGAGCAATGGATGTTTAAAGCTTAATTTTGTCAAGATTTTCAAAATTTTCAAAATCCCTCCATACACCAAAAGATACTTGTAAATCAGTCCACAATAAACACAATAGATATATGAGTTTCGTGGAATTAATTACTTTGGTAATTCTACTTATCACATATCATCTAGAATTGATTTATTAAAACTGAGATACCTGCCAAAAAAATTCAATAAAATTATTGGTAGCCCTTCCACAGAAGTTTAATTAAACTAATCCTTACTGCAGATAGCATGATGCAAAAAAGCACTTACTATAATTTAAATCAATATATATTTCAGTAGCATGATAGCATACATAAGGTTTTCACAAAATTAATACAGTTATACTTGTAGTGCTTTTAAATTTATTTCTTCAGTTAATAAATGAATTGTATTAACATTATATTTTGAAGTGACTGATGAGACAGAGCGATGGTCACATCATTGTAACATTTTCCCTCGTGTTTGTCATCCCAACTCAAATATTTTTAAAGTAAAATACCTAAAAAATCATATTGGAAAACCCACACTCTCCAAATTTTACTTAAACAAAACAATGTTCCCAATTCAACAGTGCTGAGGTTGGCTTAAATTTGTTTGTGTTGACTAGAAAACACTAATATTTTTTGAAAAAGGAGGGGAAAATCAAATCATGATTACCACCACAATTTTAAATATGAGGCAAGAAAGACTGTTTTAACTCTCATGGATTAAGAAGAAACAAAGAGAATAAACTCAACATTCCTACCACTGCTGCAAATACATCTTTCTTCTAATTTTCTTTTGGGATTTATTTCTCATTTACCTGTAGTCATACCCTTTAGCGTTGCTCTCAATCCAAGCAAAAGTTTAAAATTCAGTCTATCACTGCTTGTAATACATTATTTATCCATGCCCAGACTATCCTAAACATACTGAGGCTAAAGATTCAAAGAAAGCTGTGGTTGTAAAGTGCTTTAATAGCCTGCTGTGCTTATCCGCTTCAATGGGATTGAAAGTTATTCCACAACAAATGCAATATGACATGCTATTGGCTAATTCATATATTTCAAAAGGAGAAATGTTGTTTTGATCTAACCCTCAAAACAAATGCTCAGCAGGAAGCAAAATTCTAGCATCCATAATAAAAAAGAACTCCACACAAAGGCATGATAAAAACACATGGCCTCTTTAGAAACACTTTTGGAAAAAATCATTTAAGTTTATATTCCCCCTTTTACATACTGGACAAATTAAAGATGCTAGCCTGAAATAAAAGCTGATACATAAAACATAATCATACATGAAAAGGAAATTTTACAATACTAAATAAAGCCCTGGGAGAAAACTACTTATACTGTTATTTTTTAATATCATGCAATCTTTTGTTGCTCTGCCCTTAGAGGAATGGATCAAAACTTGTATGAGGTCTTCAGTATGCAAGCTGTATGAGACAAAACTTGAAACAGATGGCTAATAATATCAGAAATGTCTCTCTAAGAAAGTTCAAAGATCTGGAAAGTGTAATGCTTCAATAAAATTACACCACAAGATACTATGTGAGAATATTATTAAATACTACAGGTGAGGTCCAAGGATTTCCTGTATTCCTTATTGTTGCTAATGGTGGCAAATTTACCTACATCCATCTGATCAATCAGTGTCAGTTGTATTTCAAAATATATGTGTACACCTGCGTGTCTAAGTTATCTGGTATAATGAATACATTATTTGCTGCTAGCGCATCTCAAACAGTCAACTACAAGCCTAAGGTGTTTATTTCATTTGAAGCCCAAAACGTCAAACTTATTTTCAAAAATGCTACTGAAAACAATCAAAGATGATAGCATGTGCATTTTAAAGGTTTGGCTCTTATTCTGTTTGAAACATGACTCTGTAACTTTCAATAACACAGTCAAACCTTGATTATCCAGACTAGTCACTCCAGTCCCACTTTTTTATGAATATAAATTAATCACATTTGCAAACCATAATTACTTCTTTTCTATCAAACAGAGAAACTGTAAAGAGACTCCTTTTGGCACTGAATTTGTTCCACTTTCTGAATGATGGAAAGACAAAACAATATTAACTCTATCCAACTAACGCAGCTTCAAAGAATGGTGGAGTTAGACACGCACACATGTTGTAGAAGTGAAGCTCATCAATGATAATATTTCTGATTATCCAGACTATTGATTATCTGCACTATTCAGACCAGTCCCCATGGGTCAGGATAATCAAGGCTCAACTGTATTACTTTTAAAGCAAAGAGTTGAGTTAGTTCTTAAATACTTTTTTGTTCAATAATAAACAGAAAATGAAATAAATGTTCTTTTTTTGACTGCATTTACCAGTGGAAATTCTGTGGCCATTACCGGCATTTCAATTGTAGGGACTGTAGGGTTTTTGAATGATTTAACTAAATTAAATATGCATACATGTATTCAAGTAGTACAGTAATTCAGATGCAAAGTACATGTCATGCACATTAGGTCAGAAACAAACAGATTCCATTAATGAAAGGATGATTTTATTTTCGTTTTTTTACTTCAACAAAAACCAATTTGGCTTCGAAGTTCTTAAACTGTTATATATCTAAGTCAGTCTCACTGAGTTGGATCACTGTTAAACATAAACAACTTTTATTAAATTTAAAAAATATCTGTGTAATACTTTCCAATAATAAAATTTCCAGTTTATTCCAATAACTTGCCATCTACATAGGATCAATAATTGTCAAACACCACATTAAGTGCATCTCCTGACAAAAAACTAACAAAAACATCCTGTCTCATTCACTTGATGTGTTTCCATAGTCAGTTAAAGAAAAGATGAACTAAGGACTACAAGGTTAAAAAAAAAAAAAAAAACTCGTTGATTCCAGCGTCTGGAACCAGTCAAATACTTTCATGATCTATTCCAACAATAAACTTAGTCCATCGCTTGTATCCCTCTAATGATGATACTTATGTCATTTTCAGCATTCCTTGTAACGTTCATTTTACTGAATCATTGCTGCTTGGAAAACTTTGTTAATGACCTTAACCCTTTAAATCCAACGAGTGACCAAGACAGAATTTCACCATAAAATATCAATACAATATCAAGAAAACAAGCAATGGGAATAAAGGAAATATCTATTGGGCAATAATCAGTTGATCCAATACCAACTCTCTGCATTAAACACACAACTTGAAAACTGCTCTCTCTCAATAATATGTTCATTACTAGAAAAGTTATGTGGCGGGTGGAAGTTGAAACTACTGCAGTTTCCTTGTCCACTATTCCAAAACTCTGATGCAGTAAAGATGAACATGGGTAAAAATCACAAGGAACTGCATATTATGGTTATCTAAAAATTCATTGTCTTGTAAACCACTGAATGACCAATAATGACTGTAATGACTAAATGATGAGCTACATAGTGAAAGAAGGAAAAAGAAAGGAAAAAAACAAAGAGAAAACAAAGGAAAAAAGAACAGCTCTTAGCTCATGAGTGAACCTTAGAGCTTGATTCAAAGACAAATGGATGCTCAGTCATTTCATTACCCATCTAATATTACATAAAAATATCCATTTTAAATTCTTTCTCTCTTGTATTTTTTCCACTGTTGACTAAAATTTACTCTCTGCTGACCATTTTCTAATTCTAATTTTTGGTCACTGAATGGTGCCTTTGAAAAACCTTATGCTTGCTGCATTGTAAAGTACTTTAAAAGTATAATTCACTCCTGATCAAAGTCTGAAATAAAAATGACATGCTCTCAGACAAGCGAAATCTCACAAAAAAATTTCTTGACTAAATAAGTACAAATGATGGCTCATGAATTAATCATTTAGCTATCACCATAAATACTGTAAATATCACCATAATAACTATAGAAAATACATGCTTGTTTATGAATCCTCTTATTCAAGTTTAAGTAAAAAATGTACCATCTATACATAAGTGCATCAGTAATCACATTAATGTCATTGATGTTTTTTCTTTAAATCAACAAGTATGTCACAGTCACAAATTTCACTTAATATGAAGATCATCTTGAAAAAAGTATTTAAAAAAATGATCTGTCGAGGAAAACTATTCAAAGAGACGGCAGCAGATCGATAGAATGATGAAGAAATCTGACTCTTGATGATTTTCATGAAGATATCCAAAACAGTGTTGTATTTCACTCTTTGGCCGTCCTTGTGTTAATTTGCAAGTGGCCGTGATACGCTCTTAAACTTCTTATTTATCAATAGTAATCCAGTTGAGTATTGTTTGAGCGAGGCATAAAAATAATTAGTCACGCAATGCTCCTGACCAAGATTCACGACCATAACAATCATTAAACACTTCCTTCCGATACTGATTGAGAGAAAAACACAAACATCGGAATTATAAGCGAGCGCTGTGCGCGAAACAGACCCCAGCAATGATGAGAGCACACACTTAACGAGTGATATTGAAATTAATCTATTATAACGTGCCCGATGTGAATTCGTTTAGACGTGTAAATTAAAAAAAGTATATATGTAACAATAGTGACAAAAATACGCATAAGGTTTTACACAAAATCAGAATATCTAGATTTCGCGAAGGTGAAATACAAGCTCCGTTTTCGAGAAGATAATCATCTTCAATCTGAGATCGAGAAATTACCTGACTTTCTCTGAGGTCTAAAAAACACGCGAGTAGTTGTGAAAGAAATGACTCACGCACAGTCCTAATTTGATTTGGTAAGTGATGAGGTAGAGGTCTTTCGAACACTTCCGATCTACAGCTCTATACAACTCCATATTTAAAAGGCATGTTTTCAGGCTCGCAAGCAATCTTTGTTATGAAGGAAATTGGGAAGGAAGAAACTGCATATTAAGCTTATTTATGTCAGCAGTGGTGATATTCACGCGAACATGTTCCCGCCTGGTAAATTAGGAATTATTGAACTACAGACCAAAATGGAGCTATTAAATTTGAACATCCACAACTTGCCACGACAACACAACGCCTGTATACATTTAGTTTAACGCAGCAAAGAAAAAGGTTAAAGTTAATTGAAAAATAGGATATCAAAGATGGATATACACTACATTTAATTTGTCGACACATGTTTTGCAGCTAGTGTCTTGTCGTATTTTGAGAGTTGAACATCATAACATCCTCTCATTTAGCGTCTTCAATAGCATAAAAATAAAGCTGCTTACCTTTTGTAAAAAGACTGGGGCAGAAATGGACAGTTATTTCCAGTAAAGCCAAAAGATTCGACTGCACTCACCTTTCACAAAAAAGTGAAAACAGACACGAATGACCGATCGTCAACTTGTCGTCGTCCAAGTCACGTGACTATCGTAGAAAGCTGTCGGGTGATCACGATGGGTAGTGTCGCAGCTGAGCCGAAAACTAGAAAACGGACTTTGACATGCTCTTTCTTTTTCAGCTGTCGATTTAACCGAAACATAAAATAGCATCTGCCTTATTGTGTGGCACCGCATGGTGCAAGCCAGTGAGTCAGACTGATGCTTTTCAAGCTTTTTATTTGCGGCAAGATCGTTAGCCACCTAAAAGTCTTATATCTTTTCAAGTTTGATTCAGATCGGGAAGTACTGTCGTAGTTGCTGTTGCAAGAAGAATTGAGGTCTGGAAATAAAATACTGACTGGATTTCCTTCTGTTTTGTTTATATATCTTATACCCCATTCACACCAGCAAAACATGTTTTGTTAAACTGGTTTTCATTGAATGAAAATTATAAACAGAGAACTGAAAAACTTGATTTTCCATTGGATTCAAGTACTAGCTAACTTGTATTTCCAATGTGCTACATTCAAGTCAAAAATATTCGGTTAAATAGTTTCTATGAAGAAAAAAAAAATTAAACTGTGTTTAACAAAACAACTTTTAAACATGTTTAAGCTTTGGTGTGAATGGGGCATAAGAGCAGAACTCAATCTAGTGTTCCCCACAGGGTCCTACGGAGAGGAACCTACACGGGTAGGGAGAGTCACACACCAACCGAGGTCTGAGAGACTGGTACAGCATCAAATCGATAATTTTGAAAAGCGAAAGGATCCGTAAAGTCGCGGCTGTTGGACCTGCAAAAGGAATCTTCGTCCATCTCATCCATTGTTTCCAGTTTTCTTATATTACATACACAGAATTATAAAATACAGATACATTTACAACGAAAGCCGACTATTTTTTACTAAATCCGGCCAAGGAAGACAGTTTTGTTCAACTTTATCGTACCGTCAGCAATGGCAGCAACTAAAACGGAAGCAGTGCCATCCGCTATGCGAAATGCAAGCACGTAAGTAACACAATAACAAACTACGGTTCTTAATTTGTAGAAACTGTGACCCGCCGTCTAATTCTATTTGCTCTGTTTGTTTGTTTTTTCTGTTTCAAGGGAAGGACTTGAGTCATGGAAGTCTAAATTGAAAACGCCAGCGAAGGATAGGCGCATACAGACCACAGTAAGTTTTACCTGCTTGTATATTATTCGAACTAACTTGTTTCTGATTTCTTTCTTCGTGACTGAATTGGTGGACTCAAGGAACTTATTCAGAAAGCGTTCTTTTGTAGCTTTCACTTTTCAGCCGTAAATTTCCGTACATCGTAAACCTTTCCTCGCGAATAAGGAAGTCATCGTTAATGATCACCACTGTGCTGGATGATTCAGTCATATAGTCATTCAGTTAAGTTATGGTACGGGTCTCCTCATAATCACCACCCTATGTTTTATAGTTTCGTGGAAGAGAAACCATTTTTAACTCAACTGAGCTCAAAACAGACATCAATGTCCGGTCTGCCAGTTTCATTACTTGTAAAAGAAATCCCTTTTGTCTGACCACACTGATTTGAGTTCCTTGCTCATAATTCAAACTTCCAGAGTGTTCGTACCGCCTGTTTCATCTTATTTGACTAGCTAAACTCTTCAAATGTTATATCTGCACCATATTTAGTGGTAGTAAAAGTTGACAAAAGCATCCTCCCCCATAATAGCTGCTGTATCTCAGTCCATGAGTGTTACTTGGGTTCAAGAATGTTTTGCCCAGAAGGGGGATGGTGGATGGTGATATGTCTGGAATGGATCGGCATTAACCCTGTCTATCATGTGGTAGCTTGAACACACCCAGTTCACTTGTATTACTGACATCAGTGTTAAAAATATTAAGTAGCAAGTGCATAAATATGTTGGGTTGCCACATGCCCAGATAGTACAGCAGTGTTAACCTCTATACTGTCTTGAAAGTTATACAGACAACTGCAGTTCTAACATGTTCTGATCTGAATAAAATAGGATGTAACAGCAACTAAAGGAAATGATTTTGAAGACTACTTGCTCAAAAGAGAATTACTCATGGGAATCTTTGAGAAAGGTTTTGAAAAGCCTTCACCTATTCAAGAAGAGAGTATCCCAATGGCTCTCACAGGAAAACACATATTGGCCAGGGCTAAAAATGGTACTGGAAAAACTGCTGCCTACCTGATACCTCTTCTAGAAAAGTGTGACGTGGATAAATCACATATTCAAGGTTAGTCTTTCATACACTGTGTTGTTATTCTAAAAGGATAAAAGTTCATATTAAGACTTCTGCAGCCTGTAGAAGGCTTTTTTACAAATGAAAATCAGCAACCTAGTGTATATGGGAAAACTGTTGGGGCCAGGAAACAAAATGAAGGTAGCAAAGAGAGCCCAGTAGTCTGGACATACAGCTCACTCCACCTACTGACCCATCCATTTCTTTACTTTGTTTTCTTCTCTTATTTAGGGCTTGTGTTGGTGCCAACCCGTGAACTGGCCCTACAAACATCTCAGATCTGTAAAGAGCTTGGCAAACACCTTGGAGTACAAGTCATGGCTACTACAGGCGGCACAAGTCTTAAAGATGACATAATGAGACTATATAATGATGGTATGTTTATAGTAAAATGCTCTAGGTAATGTGAAGGAATATTTCTTGTCTAATGTTCTGCTCTAGGATGGTCCTCAACAAGGAGTTGTTTATTCTTATCTTTGGTACTAGATTCTGCCTGAACAGCAGTGTAGTATTGAAATTTAAAGAGAATTATGCTCCAAAAGTCACTTAATTTTCCACTCTAACCATTTTATAACCATTTGATATCTTTAAATGTACAAAAAACTCAACTATAGGCAATTGAATTTTGAAAATATCACTGACCATTGTGTATAATGCAAACTTGCACAAAGATGTAGATGATAGGTAAAAATGAAGGACTGCTGAAGTTTTTACCCTTGGAATCATCACCGGCAAAGCAGTATGCAATGCAGTTTAATAGCAACAGTGTTCAACTTCATAATGGTATATTGGTTTTTTCCCCCACAGTTCATCTCATTGTTGCCACACCAGGTCGGATACTGGACTTGATGAAAAAAGGGGTGGCTAAGATGGACAATTGCCAAATGCTTATCATGGATGAGGTAAGTGCTTGGAAGATAATTTTGTTACATCGGAGTGTTGCACCTTAAATCATACTTTTTTATTTTGTTTGTCCTCTCTTCCTAGGCTGACAAGCTTCTATCCATGGACTTCAAAGGGATGTTAGAAGACATAATTGCTTTCCTTCCACCCAGCAGACAGATTCTTCTTTATTCAGCCACTTTTCCATTGTCAGTAAAGGAATTCAAGGTCAGTGGCAATATGTCTTCAAGAATAATAATTTCTCTAATTTAGAGTTTTTTCACTGCTATCCTCTATTTGAATTTGTATGGCTTTTTTTCTTTTTTAAGATACAATACTTCTTTGTGTGGTAAATAACATAATATGTATTCAGGACTCTTTGTGTTGTACAGCAGCCTTGGACAGTGTTAACTTGTTAATTTCTCATTTAATAAGTGTTATTATTATTAGACTGGCATATCTAATGAGAGGATTCCTTGAGACTAAAGAACTTCCTTCTTAGATGAGAAATCAAACAGCAGTAAATTACCAACTTGACTGGAAAAAATTTTCAGCTTGTATGTTGATGGTATCTTTGGTTTGAATCTTGTCTTATTTCCTTCTATTATGTGTGCTGGCTAATAGAAACTGTTGCTTTTATTTTCTAGTAAGTTCATTTAATGTTTGTATTTGTTTGGTTGAGCTGATGGTCTTGTGGAAGTGGTGTGTGATAGGCCCAAAGAGCATGCGCTTATTGACTAAGTGGGCTTGCTGTTAACGATAACGGGGGCTTTTTTGTACTTACCATGTATTTTGTTGTGATTCAAATTGACAGGATAAACATTTGGATAAACCCTATGAAATAAACCTTATGGACGAGCTGACCTTGAAAGGCATCACACAGGTAATCATTATGTGCAGATGTGTGTCAGTTTTTATCCCTTTTCCCTCCCTATATACCATTTTTAAAATCATTTTTAATATCTTCATTGGTTTTTTAGCCTGACACGTCACCACTCTCAATCATATGTAACACTCTGTGTGCTGTTAGTGTGTCAAGGAACAGGGCTTCTTTGTTTGAAGTCAGTCCCCAAGAAAAATTATTGCGGCTGTTTTTTTTTGTTTCAGTATTATGTTTTCCTGGAGGAGAAACAGAAAGTACATTGCCTGAATACTTTGTTTTCAAAGGTACATTTCCTTTCTTAATCTGCTGAAGTGTCACATGTTTAATTTGCAGAAGTTTCATTTTCCATGAAACAAAAAATTTAAAAAAAAGTATTTACATGTTGGTCTTGGAAAAAAAAAAACTTTCAATTTTACTTTGATAGCAGTTGTGCAACTAAAGAAGTGGAGAAGTATGTGCCAAAACAACCATTAAATTACAGGATTCAGACAATGAATTCTAAGGAAAGTCACTCCAATCAAATAGAGCTTAAATAGAAATTCAATCAACCAGAGTGTAAAATTATATGGTGTGCTGTGTTCTCCAGATGGAGCAGTGGTATTTGGCATTTTTGCAAGCTACTGGTTTCTGAAACACCAGTTAATGGACAGGAACTTAAAGTTATTTCAGTTTTAAAATTTCAATTTTGTTCTTCCCAGCTTCAAGTGAACCAGTCAATTATCTTTTGCAACTCAGTCAACCGCGTTGAATTGTTGGCCAAAAAGATAACAGAGCTCAAGTATTCCTGTTACTATATTCATGCAAAAATGGAGCAGAGTCACCGCAACAAGGTGTTCCATGACTTCCGCCAAGGAGAGACAAGGACTCTAGTGTCTTCAGGTAAGTGGTTTGACCACAGGCTTGGAGCCTCACAAACAGATAAACTCATTGTCATATGCTATGGTTGGAAGGGGATCTTTTGAACCCTTTAATTCCCAGAAGTGATTAATATAAAACTTCTCCCTACAATATCCATACATTCTTCAGCAAACAGGTAATGAGAATATTCAAACTTATCAGGTTGAAGCTGCTATCTTGATCTAGCACCAAGTTCTCATAAGCTACAGGGGAGAATTAACAATCAGATCTTGGGAGTTAAAGGGTTGAGAACTGTTATATAGATGAATAGGTGTCATTAGGGGTGACCGATAATTTTTTTGACAAGTTGTTCTAATAGATGAATGATTTCTGGGTAAGAGAGATAACAACAGTCCAACATATTTCAATTTGTTACATTATGTTGTATGTAAATCTGTTTTCTCACTTATGTGAGGTGATGTGGATCTATGTATTACAGTCAAGTCAGCGGAGAGTCATGTTGCTCAAAACCTGAGTCATGAGTCATGTTTAAAAATTTCTCAATGTTATTGCCTATTAAGAGTTTGAAATTTAGATCTTTTTAGTATTTGTTTCTTCAGGCAACTTGACTTTTTTTTTGGGGGGTGACATAACTAAAATTTCGGGCAACATGACTTTGGGTGAGATGACTCTTGGGTGACTTGACCAGTTACCGGATCCATCTACAGAATACTAATATTAGGTAGAGATCATTCTGTTAAATGATGTTCATCTCCCTATGTAGATTTGTTCACACGTGGGATTGATGTTCAGTCTGTCAATGTGGTCATCAATTTCGACTTTCCCAAAAACTCCGAGACCTATCTGCATCGCATTGGCCGTTCAGGTCGTTTTGGGCACCTTGGTCTTGCCATAAACCTTGTCACTTACGAGGATAGGTTTGATTTGTTCAAGACTGAACAGGAGCTTGGGACTAACATAATACCATTTCCCAAAAAAGTTGACAAGAAACTTTATGTGGCTGAATTTCAGCAACAAGAAGAAGAAGATGACTAGTTACACCAAAACTCCTGGTAGGAAAACATGCAACAGCTTTACACATCTTAAAAGTTGGGAGCTATCTTTAAGAGAATTTCAAAACAACCTCTAGTTTAATTGTTTACCACTCCATGCAAGCAAAACTTCTATATTTAAGTACCTTAAACAAACATTTACAAATAAAGTAATTGAAACAAAGTTTCCATGCATTCCTCTAGCAATAGTATTTCCTCTGAACATAAAGAGTACCATGTCTAGAGGAAACTAATTGTGATTTTTGCCCCTACACTTTGTTTCAAACACTTCACAATTTTTGTAGAATTTTTTCATGGTTATAAATCAGTTTGTTGCCTGGCATTTTGGAAGCAGTCATGATTAGTACTGTGTAAGACAAAACACAATGAGCTACTAAGAAATCAGCAAATTTTCAATCTTTTTTTGGAACAGTTAGAATCAGCCCTACTCAAATTTTGATGATATTAAAATAATCCAAGAGAGATTTAGAGCACATAAAATTTATTATCATGACAGCATTATGAACAAGGGTACATGTGAGAACTTTCTCTAAACTAGATTTTGTTTTTGTCCTCAGTAAAGGAAATAATGCTGTTTTGGAAGAGGACAGTTAAATTTTTTATATGTATTTTTTTGCCCTTCCCTTCCCTTTCCCTTGATGACATTAGCTGACTACATTCAACTAATTTGTAAAAATGTTGTGGCAAGTTTTCCCAGCAGACCTGGAAGAGAGTTAAAAGTCTTCCACAAGCAAATTGTCCTGGTGAATCTTTTAGTTCCACTTAACTAAAACATCGAGTATTTATGCCTTTCTGATATTCAGAAGGACAAGAGTTGATATCTTATGTTAATTGTATTTATGTTGTGTGTCACTTTAGGTTCATTCACTTCCATCCCACTACACCAGCTAAAAAGGTGAAAACTTGTTTGAGAGGCAGTAAATAAATTCTTCCTTTTTATTCTTGAACTGTATTACTGTGTTGCAAAAACAGGTATTGTTTTACAAGTTAAAAAAAATCTATTAGGAAGAGCTCAGGGTTAAGGAAGAAATGAACAAATTCTGTCACTTCTCATCTGACTGTTAAGGTCCATTTAACAGCAAGTTAAATTAGCATTTTTGTTGTTTGACACAACTTCACCCATGGGAGAGTATGAAAACATTTCTGGATTAAGTTTAAAGGGGACTTGTTTCTTAGCTGCTGTTGGGATGGAAGTGAATGACTAAAAATGTTTTTGTGCAGTTTGTGTAGTAAAAATTCCTAACTCCAACTGAAGTGCTCCAAGTATGTGAATGAAACAATGTTTGATAGAGATGCTTATTTGAAATTGTAGTCTTTGGGTTAGAAATTAGATGGTAAAGTTTTTTTGCTGCCCATCCTTTAAGTATAGAGGCCTTAAGACATTACCTTGTGTAGTTACATGAAGTAAGCTTAACTGTGCAGCTAAGTGCTGGTAGCAAGGAGTTGTGGTACACTATTCAAGGGATTAAATGATCAAATTGCATTTGGTGAGCCTCTTTTAGTAGCTCTTTCCATTGGATTAGGGTGCCATGGAATTCTGCCAAGGGTAGAGTAGAGATAATGTGTAGAAAAGAGGAGTTGAATGGGCATGGCTGATGATGAAGATATTGTTCTTTGGTCTGAATTAGTTGGAGCTTTTGATTAAGTGTCTTAGTTAAGTGGGAAATTATTTATTTGTAATTAATGTGTACATATGTATATAGTGCAAATTCTAATTATGTAGGAAGATTTATTTTCAGGACAGAGTTTGATGGAAAAGTTTGGAACTTGTAATGGAGAGATAAGAACCTTGAGAAAAGTCAACCCAAGTTCACAAATATTTTGAGTACAAGAGTTTCCCTTGTTAAATTGTTGGTACTCTTTTAGTTTGTCTCCACTGTGCTCTGTGATTTGGGTGAGAAATTGCACTACCATCTTAGCTAATCACATATTACACTTCATGGGTCCATTACATTTTCCAGTGTTAAGGTCAGTTTGTTTCTTGTGGTATTGAAAGTCAATGTACCATTTGCTTTGTTTGGCTGTTGTAATTCTGTTAGGTTAGTTTTATGACTCTTGGTAACAAGTATCCCTAATAAGTGATTAGTTTGTTAATGTGCAGTGGTGTAGTTTGCTATTTCATGCCCACTTTACAGAGTTAACAAGATTTCCATTATGATTAAGATTTTTGTTAATGAATAAATGGGGGACAGTTGAAACTGAAGTTCCAAAAACTGTGCTCTAAAGTTTCTGTGGAATCGAGGCACTGTCTGTTATTCTTATTAATGCAGTAAAACTGCAATTCTGAAAAATTTTTTTCCTTAAGACAGCCTATTCTTTCCCCATGAAAACTTCGTAGAATTGAAGTTAATTGAGTAGGTAGGAATGGCTAACTTTGTGTTTCTATTGACAGCTGGACAGTGTGTAGAATAAGATTATACATACAGCCAGGGTCATAATGTGATGAATTGTGAAGGAACAATATCTGTGCACACCCTTTACTCCTTTCATAAAAACGGTAATTTCATTACAGCTAAAGAAGAAGAGTTAGAAGAGACTCTTGGCTCAATTATAGCAGCAGGATTAGTTACCTGTTTAATGAAAGAGGACTGGCCATTTTAACAAGACATTGTGACACCTATCTAGTAGAATAATTACTGAGGCATAACTAATAAATATGGGAAGAGGTAGCATAATGGAAATAAGGAAAATTAAAAGCTGTTCTACAGAAGTTGTCTTGCAAAGTGGGAGAAGTTATCCATCAGGCTTAAATGGCCATTAACAAACCCAAGAAGTAGAACTGTGCAGTACACAACAAGGGTTATGAGCATTGCCTTGCAATGTGTACTTAAGTATAAAGATAACAATGTTCATTAGTATTAATGTATATTTGTACAAGTCATCTTATTGGAACCTGGTGTAGTGGATTAATGACATGGCTGGTAGAAATGTACAGTGATACTCTAATTTCAAATATCTGAGATGAGAAGGTTTATTATCCAACTTCTTTGCTAAACAAAAACAAAGAAACAAAAAAGCAGTTGTGTTGTGCCAAATATTAAAACTGCTGGTTTTTTTCTTTTTTTTTAATGGCAAGAGACATTTTTAGCCTATTTTTGTTATTATTTCTGACTTATTAATTTACTGAGTTCCTCATGAAGTTGGATAATAAAGTAGTTAAATTTTTCTGGTGCCATAGTTGAGGCTATAGTGATAACACCTTTTTGTTATCAGTGTCAAATTACAACATTGTATTATTATTATTATTATTATTGTAGTTATTATTATTATTATTATTATTATTATTATTATCTAGACTGAAACTGTTGCCTGATAATGTTACATATTTAAGCTGTTTTCAACCCTTAGCAGTCAAATATGTATTACATCTTCAGTTCATTGGTCATAAGGTATAAGTTGATACAAATGTTTTGTATTGACAGGAAGTATCCAGCACACCTCTTGGATAATTTTTATAATTATTTTTCTATCTTTATGCCTTCCTTTGGCTTTTGATTATTTGCTTAGTTTTTTCTGTTTTGTGTTAATGGATATTTTCCGTAAGCATGTGTTTTTGCTAGGCTAAAATCTTGATTTTCTTCACATGTTTTTGGGAATTCCAAGGTACTTTTTTGCTCCTAAAAGTTAAACATAACTGCATGTAATAACCTTATGTTCAAGTGACTATAGGAAAATGTTTGGTGGAGCAGCATGTAAGTTTTAAGAAATCTTGAATAAGCTCTGCATCAGTGTTTTCTTCTTTAGCCTCCTACTATGCTTTTTTTACTGTTCCATGCAGAGCTTTTCATGTTTTTCAAAATATGATTTTTTCTTGGACATTGAACTTTCATTTAGAATTGAAGCAAAGATATGGCAGGGGCAGGTTGAGCATTAGCTTAAGGTGTGGTTAGTTTTCGTGGCATAAGCACATGGTGTAATGCTGCAGTACCCTGAAAGAAAAGTTTAATATGACTCAGTATTACTTGAATGCCTTGGTGTCTTTTCAGGCCCTGGACAAGCATGGCTTTTAAGGTTACACTGTAGTTAGCTCCTGTTTGTTTCATTACTGATAATTAATGTAATACAGTTTTATGTCCTCTGCTGTCATGTTTCCAAAGTTGTCTAGTGCTTTTAACTTATCATGTATAGACTAACCTCTGACTGCTTATTTCCAGGTTGTTCTTGTTCACTGTGTCTTGCCTTGTTGTAACTGTAAGCTTCTGTATTAGTGTTGTTGTGTTTGTTAGTTATGCTTATTATTATTTTTTTGGTTAATGCTGATGTTTTTACCCAGGGGACTGTTTTCTCAAAGAGAAATGTTAAGATTTTCAAACAGTTTATCTCGAGGTTAATTGTGTATTAAAGTCCAAATTATGTAACTATTTAGTTTGAAATGAACTCTTGTTTTAAGGTTATTTCTCTGCCTTTCATCCTTAAGTTTTAATTCTTTCAGTGTTCAGTGTTTTAATGCTTATGACAAGTAATCCTTTACCCAAATCACTACTGTGTCTAGTTTGTTTGGACTTATTGCAGACTTCAGGTGCAGTTAGTAAAACGGTTCTTTGTATTGTAACCGTGTGTGTAACTGGCTTTGGGTGATTAACTTAACATCAGATTTGAAAGAAACATCACCTGTACTGGTTCCTTAAAGGAGACAGACAGTTCAGGCTGAGTTTTTAACTTCCTGAAAGTCTCTTTTGACTATTCTTTAGCTCTGTTCCTTCTCTGAAGGAACCTGGTGGTTAAAATGTATGACGACTTTATGATGTCCATTAGATAAGTCAGTGTTAAAGTAATCTTAATTGGATGACATTGTATGTAAATCTAAACGTTTTGGAGTTATGCTAGGAATTAAAGTATTTCTTAAATTTAGTTTGTGTTTTATGTGGACCATTTTCAAACAACCTGTAATGTTATGGCATCAATAAAGTCTGATCAAATCTATGTGTGATTGGTTTACCCAATGTATTCAGTTGACAGTTGTGTGTGCGTAATTTTTCCCATGAACCATAAACTCCACTGTTTTATTTCCAGCTCTGTCAGGAACCAGATCCAAGAGTAAAGCACTAAGCTTACTTTGATTAAGGGGAAAGGCTTGATTTCACCAGCCAAGTTGGCTTTAAATGGAATTGGATGGGTTTCAAGGGTTTGTCTTTGTGCTTCTTATTGTGTCTTCACTCTTATGCTGCTGTTGGTATTCAATTTTCTTAATTTGCTTTGGAAGGCGGGAAAATACGTTTGTCACTTCTGGGTTACTCTTTGGGTTTACGAATTCTGTGGAGGTTGAGACGGACACGTCCCTTCAAATGATGTTATTCTGTACAGTGGAAGTATTTATGAAGTAAACTCCAGAAAACATAATTTTGTCCCTGTCGTTGAAAAGCATTGTAGACCTTAGATTTTCTTCTCAAGACAGGGAGAGAGAATGAGGAAAAAAACGGGGCAAAGGGAGAGAAAGAGAGAGAATTGGAAAATAAGGAGAGGGAGAGAGAAAGTCGTTCAGCTACAGTGTAGTTCTTGACGGACCACAGGCAGCCCAAGCTCCAGCCTTGAGATCACCATCTTGCGAAATAAGAGTCAAGACGAAACTATAAGAGTTTCTTTGGGAATATTTACGACTGCTCTTTGGAATGAAAAGTTAAAGTCAAATTCTCATGAAAAAATACCTCACCTTACTTTCACTATGCCTTGCTATATAATAAAACTAAAAATGAATTACTCCCGGAAATGGGTTCTATCTAACCTGGTAGGCGGTCAGATAACAAGCAATGCTATGTGATAGTAAGGTGAGGTATTTCTATTGAAAATTTGACTTTACTTTGTTATTCCTAAGTGCGGTAGTAAATATTCCCATACAACTCCTTTGACTCATTTCGCAAGATGATCATCTCACAGCTGAAGCTTAAGCCGCCTGTGGACGGACGAATCGATGAGAATCTCATGTCAATAGCATTCGATCAGTCATATAGATATCTGGCGTCAATTTTGACGTTTTGTGGTCCTCTGTAATAACCGGTAAATCACTCCAAGCTGCCCTTATGGGCAAGTCTATACGTTTTGCCTGCATTGCTAGCTGTCTTTGGGCTTCGCCAGTTAAAACTACCATTAAAAAGCCTCTCTTTACATGTGTCAATTTGAGGGTAAGTAAATAAACCAAAAAGCAAGACAAGGATTCCTTGCCATGTTATTCATAAACTGAATAGTTTAAACTTTACCTAAGAATTTTACAGGACTTATACATAATCATTGTCTACAACAGCACTGGAAAAATGACTCCGCGCGCAATTTTTACAAAAGTAAAGTTCAACAAAAGCAAATTTATTTGTATAATGGAACGGCTTCTGTCGTCCAATTTCCCCAAAATGCATTGTTCCTCAGAAATTTGCCTGCTAGAAGAGAACCTAAGCCTCTCCTTCACACAATGCCCGTGCAACGTCATTTAAAATGTTCTAAACTTCAGTAAAAGTAATCCATGACACAGAACCGCTACTGTTTCGCTGGGCTGACTCGTTCTAACTGAATGCCCCAGTGCAAAAGTCAAACATCACCTTCTGGTAAGACTTTTTTCGAAGAATTTCACCAAATTCACCTCTTACTTCTTGAGCAGGTCAAAAATGCACGATTTCTCCTCAGTTGCCATGCCTACGTCACTTTTCCGTGTCCTAATCAAGTCATGAGATCTGTTTCGTGACACTTCGTCCAGATGGCGTGACGCCAGTACACGTGCCTCTGCTGTTTTCCTTTTTTTCCACACAGAACAGAATATAACCGTTTTATTACGTCACTAATAATACGATTCCTTCTGCTTTAAAGATTGTCCTCAAAATTTTCGGAGAACTTAAAACCTTTACTGGAAAAAACGTGCATGAGAATGGAAACTGTCCACAGTCACACAAATCCATATTTAACGTAAGCTTGTTCATGTCCAAGGAATTATAGGCGGTAAGTTAAACCATTGAGTTACAATAGCAGCCAATTTGCGTTCAGAGTAGCGTCTGATTCTTAGGTCTGAGTTTGATTGATGATAATCCTTCTTACGCAACGTAAACGTAGACTTTCCTGCAAGAAAAAAAAACAAGGAGGTAAGAATTATTTTGAGGTTTTATCGCCGCAAAAGATCACATTTAATATACTTAAGCAGCCTCAGAAAGGCCTTTCAGTTTTAAAGGAGTAAGGCATAGAACTCTAAAATGCACCCCTCCCCCAAGATTGTTGGCAGCTTAAGGCCACAAACGCAACACTGTTTTCTAATTACAAGCACAACCCAAAGTATTCAAAGGAGAAACTGAGTTACATCCATAGAACACGCATTAGGACATTATGCCTTCTTCTGCCGGAGAATGAATGCCGTAAATAGCTTAACAGTCCTACTGTACGATCTCGTTTTGCATTTGACTGTTTTGCTAACTTGCCGTCTAACTAAGGAGTATTATGAAGTATACTACATGTTGATGTCACTGACCTGTCCTCGGGAGTCCTGGCTAAGTATTCTCTTTCAATCAAGCCTTCAATTCTCTTCTTAATAACTTGTGGACTAGGCATGAATCGAGCTTTTAGCTGTTCAGTTACCTGCTCACGACAAACACAAACACGAGTTCACAGGGATGCTTCAAAGAGAGAGGAAAATCTAATTCATTACTACAATTCAAGCCTCTTAATACAAACCTCTGCTACTAGGAGGTTATGTGGTGTCTTTTTCCGTGCCTTCATTATTCGAACAATGGCGGCTTCAATTCTGTAGTTTATTAAGGAAATGAATACTCTGTACTATAGCTCAGATTGCTAAAAGATGTCACAGCTTTGTGGTCATAGTCAAGCACGAAATCATAAGAAAACGCAAAGAAGCATGCACGCGTTCCGGTCAAGAGTAGCTCCGTAAATATTCACGACACGAGGACTCAGCCCGGGCTTGACCCTGCATCTTAGGATCGTGATTCTACGGCGCTAACCATTAGGCCACCGTTTCTCTCAGAATACAGAGTTTGTCTTAACCCTTTACACCCAACGATCAATATGCATATTCTCCACACTGTTTTCCAGACATTTTCTAGAGTACTGACACGGAGAATTTGTTTGAGAATCAATATCTTCTTAAGTTGGTGATCATATCCTTTATTCTCATGACCTTGATGTTTGATTCAGCAGTGATTTTAATCTTAAAAGATGTAAGTCACTCTTAACAGTTAGAGGCTTCAAAGGATACTCATGTTTTCTGTCTTCGTCCACTTTATTTCTGGTTTCCCTCCTCTCGGGTTCCATTTCACCTTTGGCGAGAACTGCACAGAGAAGAGAGAGAAAAGTTTGACAACGGTTTCTTCAAAAGGAAAGAAGAGACTTAAAGAGAAGAGACTGAACTGTACCTGTTTGTATCTTTACTCTGTGTAATTTGGACGTAAATTGTTCATTCACTGAGAACACATCCGTTGGTGCTGGAAAGAACAACATGACCACTCATCAATCATCATTATCATGACATCAGAGTTTATGCTCAAAGGTAAATTGCAGCTGTATTAATCATAGACAATAAGGTCACGAAAATAAAAAATAAAATAAATAAGTAAATAAACAGACAGAGAGATAAACAAACAATCAAAAAACCCAACATTTAGCTCCCTAGCTCAGTTAGTGGTAGAGGGTATCAGTGGGGTGATGGCTTTTACGGCTAATGGTTAAAATCGTGGCCATTTTACGGCTAACGGATGATTTCTTTTCGTTTCGGTTAAATGAAAAATTTTAAAGGTTAACTAAACGGTTAACATTTGCTGGTCAATATTTACGCTTGACAGCTAGGATTTTTTTTTGCCAATTTACGGCTTATGGTTCACCCCATTGAGACCTTAGTGGCATCACCTATCCAGTATCTATGAGTAGAACCGTGAAGAGTTTCCACAGGTTTTCAACTCACATATGTCCCTTCCTTTAGGATCTTTAGTAAGAACCCTCTGTGTCGCTTTCCCACATGCTAATGACTGCAGCGCTCGGTTTAAATCTCTTTCGGGAATTTCTGTATGCTGACTTATTTCCTGCAACGAAAAAATACACAACTTGAGCACAAGTGATAATATACACATGTAGGGACGGCACAAGAGAACTTGAGGGGCCTTTTGCATTTCTTAGTCGCCCAATGCGCCCTCCTTCATCAGCTGTCTATTGAGTCATGTATACCTACCTCATACGTCCATCGTTCTTGTGTGTTGAAAAGCATTAGCAGACACATCTGATACGAGGAGACCTGGAATATATGTCGACGTGTCTCTGTCGGACCACCCTCCTAAAGATAAAATAACACTTGTTACTCAGAGAATCTTTCGAAAACGTTGCTAAAATGTTGGAAAGCCAGATCAATTGTGTAATAAACATGTAAAGATACAGATAACTGGAAGTGCGGTGGAAACATGCAAAGTTACAAACCGCAACTGAACCAAAAATTTAAGTACAACACAATGATAACACAAAGTAACTGTATTGAAAACATTTTGAACTACAGAAATAATCACCTGTCATCAAAGTTAAAAGATCAGTCGATTTTTTCAAAATCAATAGTTGTCAAAACGTGGTACTCACTTTCTTGGAAGGTGGAAATGTCGCATTTAGCTCAGCTGTTCCCTGTTAACAAGAAACAGATCTCGCATCTCATCACAACTACCACAAGTCATGTTAACGTTGATAAAAAGGTACAATCTTCGTTCATGCTGAAGGGAACTAATCAATTCTAGTTGTTGCTTTAGTCATTACCTCAGGAAAAAATTGCAAGCCAAAGAAAAAGCTTAGAAGAGCTAAGTCATCGATTGTTTATAAGTAATACTCTGGCCTTCAATATTACAGTGTGGCCATTTCCAATCCATGTGAGTCTTCTCCATCCTTAACCGTCTCAGTTCCTTTTTTTCAGTTTATTCTTAATGCAGTAGTGTTTCTTCGTCTTACCAAACCAATATTATGTTACTTCCCTCACTCTGAAAGTAATTTCGCACTTAGAAACGACTGAAAACTTGGTGGATTATTCCTTTCGAACCGAGGTTTAGATTATTTGACTATAAAAGAATCATGAGGTTACTCCATTGGCTAAGCAACAATGATCTATTGATCTTTATATAATAAGCTCAGTTATGCACGCATTCTGATTGGTTCTCACTTATGATCTATTGAAGGACAGATATATAGATGACGTCATCATTAAACCTTTTTTTTAATTCTTAATTATATAAAACTAATAGATTCCAAGTTGCCACGCGTCTGTTCAGTAATAGATCACAGAGGACGTCAAAATGCGATAAGAACATCAATGACACACTCGGCTGCGCCTCGTGTGCCACTTTTTTGTTCTTACCACGTTTTGACGTCATCTGTGACCTATTACTGAACAGACGTACGGAAACTTGGAATCTGTTTGTTAAATAAAAAAGACAAACTCAGTAAAAATATATGGTAAAACAAATCTTACCAGCTGTGGTTGTAGAGTCAGCTGTCTTCCACTGTGACAACCTAAATAGAACCTGTAGAGTACAACACAGAAAAAAAGTAAATAATTTATCATTCCATGTCCATAGTTTTCAATTTCAGTACAACTCGGACTTCATTTGGTCACTTATGTCACCTTTTGAAGCAGTCAAAGGCATGCTGGGCCTGGGGAGGAATTGTGCATTTTGGTGAGGAGGACTGAGTTGGCCAGAAACCTGTTGTTAGGACACGCACCACAAGGTCCACACCCATCAGATTGATCTAAAGATAGCCACAGAACATCAAACTTGTAATTAAAAACATGATTTCAGTTTTAGGAATCAATAAAACATCTTGTCATTGTCATCAACATCATCATGGCTTCTATTATTAACATCACCATTATCATTCCTACCATTATAATCATAATTATTGTCATGATTTGTTTTCTCAAAAAGGAAAGTACTTTCCTATTTACCTGATTGTTGGAAATATGACTTCTAAATTCATCATTGGTTGACTGTGACAGTGTCATGTCTTTAAACATGCCTTCCAGCTTGGATGTAAATTGACAACCACACTCGGTCTGAAAAGAAAAATAAATGCAGTGTTATTGAAATGTTTTCAGACATTAGATTAATAATTGTTGATACATCACTGTTAGTGTCATGTTTATAACGCACTTTTTAACCATTGACTAACCTTCAGCTTAGAAATCATGTTTTTCTCTGAGTCATCTGAAATGCTCTTTCCCAGAAGAAGTCTTTTGGCCAAGTGTTGCTTGTAGTACCGTTCAAAAACATCCTAAAAAACAATTCCTTGTTATGTGATAGCCTTTGCACTGTGATCCTTAGCATCATTTAACAAAAAACGGGCTAAATAAAATAGGCCTTCAGGTTGTCAAGTTAAATTTGTTCTTATGTTTAGACTGAGTTTATCAAGAAGGGTCTGGAATGGAGTTGAGTTTAAAGATACTCACCAAAATTTCAACACTGAAAGAAAGCAAGATTGCAGTTATTGAAGGCTAAGTTCTATCACCTTTTCTTGAAGAAATCTGAACAGCACCATACATTTGTCCAAAACTGTTTCCACTTCTTGTTCAGAAAGCTGAAATAACAAGTTAAAAAAGCACTGGTTGAATAGATTTGGAAGTTTACTTTATAACTCAGATCTCTAATAGACAACCTACATCTACATGTAGTACAGAACATAACTGCTTTGTTCCAGACAAAAACATAAAAGGCATTTGAAGGTGAAAACAAAGTAGTAAAATTAATACAACTTACCCCCTTTACTCCTTTCTTCAGCTTGTCATCAATGAAGAGCGACAAAAACTCAGGGGATTTTCCATTGAGATTAAGGAAATGTTCAAATTCCTAAAAATGGGAAAGAAGGTGATGTTGTAGTATTTGTACTTTTTTGTTGTTGCAAGTATTATGTTGCAGCATTCACACTCCAAGCAAATGTCACAAATAACCCAATAACTCCTGAACTTACAGAGGATATGGCTTGCTTGAATAACCTGTCAATATTGAATGAATTGTTCAGGAAATGGTCAAATCTGTCTTTTAAGTCTAGTAGGCTCTGAAAAATGAAAAAAACAACAAAAAAAAAAAGGTAAAACAAAGAAAAAGATGTGAGTGGAGTCAATAACAAGATGGTACTACATTTATTCTGTCAATAACAAGTAACAACATGATGGCTGAGGGAAGAGGAATTCTTTAAATTGCTCCCTACAAGGTCAGATACTTTTTCTCTTTTTCTACTCACATATTGTGTGCTGGTGATAGTTGTGAACATAGTACATTTTCTCCATAAACGTTAGATAATCACTAGTGAAAATCTGATCTACCAGGAGGACTCAAGCATCAGACCTTCTCATTTTGTGGTCAGATGCTCTACTAACTGAGCTACAGAGATCTCATCACTGAGCTAGGTCATATACTAGGTTCAAGCTGCAAGCATCCTACATACTGCTAAGATCAGCATCAAAATCTCAAGGAGATAGATAATGAGCATACAGTAATTCAAACTTGCTGGGATGTTAAAGAAAACCCCTCCTCCACAGTATCACATAGCTGGCACTAATATGTTCCTAAACTCAACAATCAATGAATCTTGATGAGAAGAAATTTGTACCTGAATGTATGTGATGGGATTTTTACCACTTTCCCCTTCTTCTTCAATGACAAGAGCTTTGCCTTGTTCACGCAAATATCCCCTCATGCAATCACACACAGTTTTCAACCCATCTTTGACTCTCACAAAAAGACGGTACATCCTTGCCAGGTCTAAATTGTAAACAAAACAAGAAAATTTTCCATTCTAATACTTTTAATGTAAGGTCCTTAGTTAACCTTTCCATCTCAAAAAGGTATAAAAATACCTCACCAGCAGCACATCATCAGAGGAGCAATTATGACAAATACTACAAAGAAAATTGCATGAGCTAGATCTTAAAATTCAAGTTTTCAAGTTTGTCAACTTCAATCAGTGCTCATCTTCCCCATCTTCATCAATCCATTTTCTATTTGGGATAATTCTTGTTGTGTTTCAGTATGACAGCAAATTATTTTTCAAAGGTTCTCTTTTGCTTATAGGAAACTGTCCATGCTGATATGGTGAGAAAATTGCAATAGAAGACAGAACACAGACCTTCTATTTTGTTGTGTTTTAGCATATGGATAACACCAGAGTTCTCCATTTCCACCACTGTTTTCATGTGTTTACGTATTAACTCCTCCTCCACAACCTGTTGAGAAAATAATCATTTTCCAACCAAAAACAAATACATCAAATTACATCCTAAAAAGGAAAGACACCAATCCCTATATTCCCAAGGAGTAAATGCTTATTTCTTTTTTCTCTTCTACTGTTGTTTCTCAAGTAGAATCAAACACTTCACCAAAAGTCACTAAGGCTTTCTCCCATGCATCTCTTCATTTAATCTCCATAATCAAAAGCAACATGTCATTACCTTAACAATAGGTTCTTCTGTAGTAGGGTCCAAGTAATGCTTAGCCCGTTCTGATTCTTCATTAATTCTGGCTTCAACCTGATGGAGGAGCCTTGAAGTCAGTAACTACACAACAAATTCATTGCAAAAAGACATGATCCAATTCAAAAACTGTTGAAAATGGATCCATCAAAGAGGGACACACCTTCTGAATATAAACAGATGCACTGTTTTCTGCTAGGAACTTTTGACCTTCCAACTGTTGGGGAAAGATCAAGCAAAATGCAATAAATGTTGGAGCAATAACATATATCATGGACTCTAAAGTTGTTTTTGATGTAAATTTTGAAAAAAAAATCGACAAGTTACAACCCAATTTCAAAATATTCCTTGAATCACTTTCTTTGTTGACAAGTGAACTGAGGCAAAGCCATTAAGTTTCCTCTTGTGCATGAATGCTAACAAACACAGGACCTGCCAGAAAGTTTATACCTTGTAGAATTCTGCAGACTCTTCAAGGAATGGTTTCTCAAAATCCTCCTCATACACACTTCTTGTGTCAATTCCTAGGATCATCAACATCTGACAAGCATTTCTAATGGCCATCCTAACCAATAAAGACAGGGGGAAACAAGATGAGCCATAATTTCAGGAAAAAGAAATATGAAAGGTTACTTCAGTGTGGTAAAACAACGACAACATATAACTTTTTAATCAACAGTTTGGTGAGAGAAGGGATAGTCCATGACTTCCAAAGGCATCTAATGCATAACTATATTTAATATCTTTTGACAGTTACAAGTATTATGATTATAAATTGTCCAGCTACCTGTCAACAACTTCTCCTTTCCGCTCTCTTCTGACAAGTGTGAGTAATGTTTGACACAAATGATCTCTGATATTACCATACCTCACCACCTTGAAAAAAGGGAAAAAAGTGTAATCTAGTGATGGGTATTAGCTACAAGAAACTGTGATGAACAAACTATTGGTTTGTTTTCAATGTGACATGGATACTGATAAATTTGCCACATTCATTCAGACAAATTCTGGAAATTAAATGTTGATGAAAAACTACTTAAATGACCAAATGGTCTAGCAATTGACTAGCAGTATTAAAAAACAAGACATGTTGTTTTCATCAACAACCTCATATGAAGAATTTTAGTAGGATGTCATAACTAGGTTGGCTTTGTCTACTACCAAATTTAACAACCCAACACAGAAACTCACCAAGTCACGGAAAAGGATCAATCCCAAGTTGTAGACATTATCAACACTGTTTTGTTGAACATAGACTCTATCCTGTGGAAGTAATCATAGAGTTAAAAGAAAAAAATTTTTCAGAAAGCTCTAAAATTTCCAGCCAGATGTTGTTGTGCACTAAAAAAATGTGAAAATTTGTTGAAGGTTGAACATTAAGGAAGCAAATTTATAAAGAGCAAATTGTAAGGCTTTAACCTTTACACACTGGCTATCAGTGTTAACCCTTTAACTCCCATGAGTGACCAAGACAGAATTTCTCCTTACAATATCAATACAATATCAAGCAGACAGGTGATGAGAATGGAGAAAAATATCAACTGGGGGATTATAAGTTGATCCAATATCAATTTCTCCTTTATGACTTACATCACAAGAACTGTATGGCAGACAGTAAGGAGAATTACTTGTGAGATCTTGGGAGTTAAAGGGTTTATTTACTAATCAGTTATCTATGACATGAAGCCAGCAATAGCAAAGGCAGGATGGCCAAGTGTGAAGACTCAGAGGCTGGTGCACTGCAGTTGTAATCCCTTGGGTGAAGTCCTTCACCTTACCACTCACTGGATTTGTGCTCCACTGCCCAAAGTTCATCTCCTTAAATGTGCCCTGTGAACAACCAACTACTCTGCTCCCTTTCACCCTAACCAAGCTGTGTTTACTGAAAAGATTTGGTGCACTGTTTGTTTACATTTACCCAAGAAAGCCTTACAGAGAGACTTGTTACTGTTTTAAGGAACACATACTAACATGCTGTTGTCATAAAATACTAGGACGTCATTTGGGTTAACATACCATGTACATGAGAATGTCTCTTATCATCACCATTGAAGTCTGATGATCATTCCAAGCAGCATTCAATGTGTCCAGGAAATTGTTGTTGAGTGAAACCACCACATCTTTGTGTATCTTTAAGTAATAAGATAAAATAGAGTATGGTGGTACAAGAAACATGAGTTATATGTAAAAATTGACTGGGAGTGTTTTTAAACTTGCTTAAGTTAAGAACAATAGCCAGGTAGCTAATATTGCCAAATACTATCTATCCAGCAACATCATGAAACAACCATGCCCAGTTAGTTAAATAAAGTTTAGGCATTGTTTAACAAAACCACCTTCTAACCACCTTCAATTTAGCTGAACCTCTTATTTTTGAACATTCAGTTTTGTGAACAGTGTCAAGAGGGTCAATAGCTGATAGTGAAAGGACAATCAATTAATTAACTCAACCCTCTAATAGAGAATTCCAGAGGCCTACTGCTTGAGTAACAACTCAGTTTGGGTTAGACCTTGTGCAAAAAACCCGTCTCAAGAGTCTCTCTAACCCCCCCTATAAGATACTCTTCTTTAATGTAGACTAGTGTCAGTTTTCCATCAAGTCCCCTCAACAGTTTGGCAAAACCCATTTGTAAACCTAAGTGAGGTACTGACTGATGTATTTGTCAATACTCTAGTAAAATACTAAATAAGTCCCCAACATAAAGGAAGTGCATGTTTAATACCTTTTCTGCCAGATGCTCTGTCACAACTTGTTTGAGTCCAGAGTATAACCTCTCTCCATGCTTGTGTAAGACCATAGTATAAGCATTCCTATTTAATTCAAATCAACACTAACTTTTAACTTGCTATCCTTTAAAACATTTCCCATGTATAAAAAGAAATGCTTATCTCTTTCCACTCCCAAACATCTCAAAACATAGTATTTAGTTTATTGATTTGATTTTCAAATAAAAAATGAGATTCCAAAGAATGTTTATGGTACCTTAAATATTAACTGGAACAGAAGTCAATAAGTTTGAAATAAGAAAACAAGAAAAAGATAAATTTTTTCATTGCATCCATGGCTGTGCAAAATCAACAAGAAGTAGATAGATAAGGTAATCAATATATAAAGATACTACTATATTTGTTCTCATTGACCGCTTCATGAGAATTAAAGGTAATACCAAGAAAATTTGTTGTTACATTGAGTTTTCACATAGGATACAGGGCAAAATATGAGAGACCTAGAGAAGAAACAAGTTAACAATTCATTATTGAATTTGAAAATATCACCTATAAAGTTCCTCAAAACTAAGGCCACTATTGTTTTTCTTCTGTATTTCCTGGATGGCATTCTTCAGCAAGTTCCAGATGTCTTCAACATACTTGTCATCCATAGTCATCTGTGCAAAGAAAGAAAGAGGAAAAACGTTTGAGTTTCAATCCCAAAGCAAGGGTAGAAATTGAACTCATATCTGTGTCAAGACAAAGGTGGGCTTGAAATATGATTAAAAGAAACGTCTCACTAATTTGAGACGTTTCTTTTAATCAAAAAGACAAGTTATTTTTTCATTAATCTTGTTCCCAACAAGAAAGCTACTGAAAGTTGACATACAAGTCGAGGTGATTACCATAAAATTCTCTTTCAAATTGAATAGTCTTATCATTTTACCACCACATGCAAATGATCACATGATTACTGCAATCCCCTTTGGTAAAAGCTTGTATAACAAAAAAAGGTGATAAGTGTGGTAAGAAAAATGACAAAAACATCACCTATCTCTCATGTCATGTTCTAGAAAAAGTATTTGCTTCAAAGAAAATGCATACTTTCTTACACCAATACAAGAGTTACTGATTGAAAGAAAAAACTAAAATTCAGGGAAAAAACCTACATGTATACACTTTAAATAAGAAATCATTGTATTAAGAGATCATTTTACACATTGTGAGTCGGAGGGTAAAAAATCAGGCAATATCAAGAAGGATCTACTGTAAACATTACTCCTACTTCCAGAAGTGACCAATGAGTAGTTCCTCCCCCCCAATTTCAATAATTAAAAAAATAAAAAGGAAGTGTTGTATGGGAGAACACTAAAATTTCAACACTAAAATTATAAGAAAAATGTGCAAAACAGTGTGAGATCTTAGGAATTCAAATTAGCAAGAGAGAAATCAATTAATCAGTATTCCAAAAATACCCACATAAATACACAAAAACTCAATTAACCAAAAATAGAAATCTAAAATTAAGATTCTGCTTCTCAAAATAACTAATCATAAATGAAAATAAAAACAGAAAAAAATTTGATATCACTAGATTGCCAGTTAAAACATCAGCTTGAGTCCAAATTTGATTTTAAAGGTACCACCAGTGTAAATATCACTTGTTCAACTCAAAAAGGTAAGGTGAGGCATAGAAGGTTAATCTTCCGTTAGGCGATTTAACTAAGCACTTGAAAATACGCTACAGAATTACAACAAGATAAGTAATCCCAAAATAACTTGCAGTTTGTCATTATGGCAAATAACACTTTCAAAAAAGATATATATTCATTTCTCTCATAATGTAGTCACTTCCAATGTGGATTGTGATGTTTTGACTGCATACTACCAGTCTCAATACCTGAAGAAGACTAGTCATATGCAGCTGAAATATCATGATCCACATCTGAAGTAATGGCATTATAAGAAAAATGATTAAAATTTCTGTTTTGGACAGGTTAATAATTTCCTCAAATTAATAATAATTTCCTCCTACTTGATTGGCCTCATACTGAAAAATAATGGTTATTCGCATCATCATTTTTTTCTTTGCTGTACATTTACAACATAAATCTGCCTGGTGTCTCGATTTGATTGCAAACTGTTTGCACAAACTCATTATCACACACACTGAACATAGATAATGCAGTGATATTGGTAAAGTTCCCTGTATCTATAATAAAGACTGGTTTGGATTGAAATCCAAACACTCAGGTTTTCCTGGTAAAAGAATCAACTAAAGGTTGATTTAAAAATCTGTAAATTTAATTTTGCTGTTCAGGCATTGTATTTTCCTGTACTTGTTCCCTTACTTGACAAAAATAAGAGAGCTAAAACTAAGAAAGCATGTATGGTGCTGCAAGACTTAATGACATGAGAGATTGCATGCATATGCAGTTTGCAGTTTATACAGTATATGATCTAAATAGGTACTATAAGGTCACAATTCAAGTTAAGTAAAAAAAAAAATCCAAACGCATAATTGGGCATCAAAAGTTAACGTTAGGTTTGTGGCAGCAAACAATAACATTAAAAAATACAACACACGTACAAATTTTTTATTTCAAGACTGCATAACCTAAGGTATCATAAGTTGGATCGATAACATAAAAAAAGGATGGCAAAAGAGAATCATTAGAACTACGACCTCAAAAAATGCTACATTCGTACAAGTTGTACTTCCGCAAGCTTCAATTTGAGGCGATGTACATGTCACCAAATTGCAAATCAAGCCCCTTTCCTTCATAAAACTAAACAGTTCCTCAAAGCTGGGCAAGTGACTTATTCGGGACCAAACATTATGGCTTGACTCGTCAAGAACTTTAGTTTAACTTGGGAGCAAATCGTGTTACAAATCCCCAAATTAATATTCGGCCTGCTCAGCATAGCTCAATCATCTTGGTTCTATAAATTCTGATAAGTATGGATAAACATTCAAGGCATCACTGCCGATTGAAGCAATGCTGTAAGACTAAACTGCGGCATTTTTATTTCTGGGGAAGCTCACACTTACCGGAAAAGCCCGAATCCTCATCTTTGTATCTTTCTTCCCAGCTCGTAGACTCATGACGGAAACTAGCGACTCCCTATCGCACGAAACCTTCTCTTTCTTGGACGAAATTACCCAAAATCTCGACGTTTCTCGCTGATTTAGACAATTTACTATTTTAAAATCGAAACGTACAGCTTTAACATATCATTTTCCCTTGCAATTTCATTATTCCCAAGTCGCTCCAAGAACGATCTCCATAATCTGAACCAGAGAACTGGCCATAAATATAACCCATAATGCATTTAGAACTGACGTCATGTACTTCTCTTGCGCTTGCGCGAAGACAGGCTTGGCAGCTAAGGAAAACAAGGCTCGGATTCTTAGCTTTGCTGTGTGGGGAGGTTTACGATGAATCTTACACAGAAATTTTAATCTCACTGTTTCACCAGGAGGATTTCTGCCGGTTTTAATTCAGCATGTTTCCTTTTTAATGATACAAATATAGAAATTTCGATCAAATAATAGAGATCAAAATGCAAGAACTAGAGAGGTGGCCTATTTTCAGTCTCCTGAATGAAGAGTTTTTGGTAGCTGTAAGAATAGCGTGTGTTTTTGGAAACTCAGGAAATGAAGCGATTGTTGTCACGAAAGACGATGATGTGTTCGCGCTAGGATCAAATGGAAGCAGTTGTCTTGGAGTTGGAGATGCTCAGAGTTGTCTTCATCCCAGGAAAGTAGAAGCATTGTGTAAAAAGAATGTGGTGTCCCTGGCATATGGCAGTGGTCCTCATGTCCTTGCAGTGACAGGTTACTTTTTTTATACTGTCTAGAAGTAACAAAGATATTATGTGCCTCTGATCTAAAATCAATTTCTTAAATTTCCAAACTCGTTTGGGTAGATTATGCTTAAAAAAGGAATTTTTCTTTCTTTGCTATTTATAATACTTTCTAGATCGTAAATGAAATTTGAGAATTCTCAGGGAAATCCCAAAAAGACTAATGTTTAAACCATAAATATCCCATGCTGAATATTAAAATAAGCAACATTACTGTAATAATTCAAATCAAGGTGAATCTCTCTTGGAAAAATGCTACGTTTATTGACTTGTGTTTTGTCATGTTAAGAATTATTTGCAATGGTCATATCCTCAAAACACCTGATGGTGAACTGATTAAGTTGGAAAATGCTTGGTCAGAGTTTGTCACCATAAACATTCCAAAGCCATGAATTTGTTACCAACTAAACCTACCCCACCCTTTAAACTGGGAGAAGCTTTGATCATTACAATTGCTATGCCTCACTTTCATACAAAGTTAAATGACAGTGCTTTCAATAAGACCTGGCACCCACTGGAGCTCTGGCAGGTATTCTGCTGTGAATCGCTGGGTATACTTTGGAAACTTTCAAGCAGACTCACGAAGTGAGACCTAAAACACCATGAGATCTTCTAGAGTTCTTTTAGTCGACTTTTAACTTTTTAAATGAGTTTTGATAAAAATGATTGTTATTGTCTTATCCTGAATTCCAGCATACATTTCATACATTTCCAGTGAAAAAAGATTTTGAGTTTCCAGCAACATACCAACTCAAATTTCAGAGGACTTTTTGTGTGAAACTCAGGGAGCAGGCTTGTGTGTCTGCAAGTGGAAGATTTTGATCAGAAATAAAACAATTAATGAAACAATTGTTATATAGGAGACGAAAATTTAATAATCATCTATGGAATTTTTACACTGAAAACTCTGTTTAGCTTAGTTTGTTCTGAATGGAAGTAATGGGATAATAAGGGGAATATTCTCTGGCAGGTGCTTTACCAAGGTAGCCACCTTCCTCAAATCTTATTGAAAGCACTGAATGACCCTCATGATGACCCTGATGATGGTCTGGAGATTTGGAGACTCTTTTATCTTCTAAATAGGATTTTATCCTGTATTATAATCTTTCAGGAGAGAGTAGTCCATGAAAAGAACTGTTGTCAGCAGTAGTGACAGATGTTTTGACATTGTGAAGGGAAGTGACTGTCAGATTCTAATGATGACCTCTGATGATGACTTCTGCTAAGGGTGTCAAAATGTATGTGACTACCATGGAAAAATAGTCCTTCTCATGACTAGTCCCACACGGTCTATCAGATTACAAGATTAAATGTTACTGGTAGGTTTTAAACATTTGCTGAAATGCGTTTTCTATGTGTTTTTGTCTTTTTTTAGAAGCAGGTGAAGTATTTACCTGGGGTCATAATGGCTACAGTCAACTTGGAAATGGAAACACAAACCAAGGTTTAATCCCATCACCTGTCACTTCTGGAATACATACGAAAAAAGTTTTTCAAGTGGCCTGTGGTAGTCATCACTCTCTTGCACTTACTGTAGAAGGAGAGGTAGAGTCAAAATGGAAAATTGTCTTTTTTACTTGCCAGTCAGTAGCTCATGTTTTTGGATTGCACTGATAAGTATTTCTGTCTTAAATTGTATGACAGGTGTTTGCCTGGGGATACAATAACTGTGGACAGATAGGTACTGGAAACACAAACAATCAGACTGTACCCAGAAAAATAAATTCAGCAATGATAGGTTAGTAAATGATCTCTACAGTGTTCCAGGCTGTAAATGTTTTGGTTGCTATAGCTGCTAAAATAAATTCAGTAGCCAAATTTGCGGTGTAAGGTGCCAATATGGTGACTTGTGATTGTCAGTCATTGTCAGCAAGGATTAAAATTATGTATTGTAGTTTCTATGGTCTGTAATCAAAGCTAGGTAAACAAATTCTTAAAATGTTTCACATTTTCATTTTTATATAGGGACAAAAAAGATAATTGTAATTGCTTGTGGTCAGACATCTTCTATGGCTTTGTCAGATGCTGGAGAGGTAAAAGTACATATATTCTTGCTTTCACTAAAATTGTTTAGAAAATAGACAGAGTACACATCAAATTTTGTAAAAATAATGTGGTTTTATCAACTGAGTTGATGACGTAAGTTGATTACCCTGAAGAGTTTTTAAAGCTGAAGTTTTGGGCATTAGCCCTTTATTATATTGCAAGTTTGTTCTTTTTTGTTGCAGCTGTTTGCTTGGGGTTACAATGGCAATGGTCAGTTAGGAGTTGGTAACAATGCTAATCAGCTGACACCATGCAAAGTTATTGGACTTGTTGGAACGATCACAACACAAGTATGAATGAACATAAACTGAACAATAAATTATGATGAATTAGATAAAAAACTTAATCCTTTCAAGAATTACACCTACTAACTATTTAATGAAATGATGTTTTAGATTGTTTGTGGTTATGCCCACTCACTGGCTCTATCAGATGCTGGATGTCTGTATGCCTGGGGGGCTAACTCCTATGGACAGCTTGGAACAGGGAACAAGGCACACTTAGTCACACCAACCAAGATAGGGTTGGATAAAGGAAGGTATGTAATCATGTTGTTTGAAGTATTTTTTTCTACGACAGGTCATTTAAGAAATGTGTTGACCCAGTGGTTATTGTGCTGGACCTCAGATTGAGGATTTGAATGCTTTTCTTTTTAATCATTGACACTTGCTAGGTTTGTTGAAGTTGCCGCTTGTCATTACAGTCACTTATCAGCTGCTATGACAGCCACAGGAAAGGTATGCACTGTTTATGTTAGTACACCCTTTGTACAATCACCTTTAGTTAATAGTTTACAAGGTTTTTCTACTCATGAATCAGTACATCCCAGCAGGGCTCCAAGCTCAACTTTTTCCATTGTCACCAATTGTTTTCCTAAATTGATTGAATGGTAGCAGCCAGAAATGTTATTTTACTCCCAGGAAACCATTATTTTCTGACAGATATTTCTTAAGTCCTTTGAACACTGAAATTAGGCAAAAGTGGCTGAAAAAAAAAACCAAACAAACTTTAGGGTCAAAAAGCAGACAAAAGAGCCCAAAAACTGAAAGAAGGGTACAAAATGAGACAAAGGTGTCCAAACACAGATTATAACATCTAAACTCAGACAGAAATGTCTGAAATATTTAAAATATTGCCTGAAATCAAATGTTGTTGTCCGAAATAGCATGGAAATTTCTGAAAATAGACAGTGGTATCCAAAATTGGACAGGAGAGTATTCAAAATTGGAAGGTAGTGCTCTGAAGCAGACAGATGAGTCTGAGAATGAATGATTGAGATGAATTTCAGATGACAGCATCCTGCATGATATGGTAGTGTCAGAAATTGTTTAGACCACCAGAATAGCTGCAGCTTGAAGCCCTTCCTGATAGGATTTTGGAATTGCTTGGCAAGAACCTGGTATTAGGGATTGTTCATTTTCTAATGGATCCTCAGAGAGGTAGAACCTTTTATGTGACTGCACAAGAACATAGGGTCCTTTGAAAATAGGAAGCTGCTATCAAAAAAGTTTTCCATTTAGCTATAATTTTCAAATTGTTAATATCTGAATAATCTTTTAAAAACTAATTTCCACTGCCTTATAGGTCTTTATGTGGGGTCAGTGTCGAGGGCAGGCTGTCACAAGTCCTATGGAAACAAAGTTTACCAGAGTTGACACCACCTTTGCATGTTTTGCTTCCCCACAGTCGATGGCAAGACCTCTTATTGTTGGTTAGTAACAAGTCAGTTGTACAAATTATTACTAACAACAGTAACTGTAAGTCAGAGTTTGTTTGAACAATGGCAAGTCACAATGCCATAATTCAATAACCTTGGGATGTTTAGTGAATAATCTGGCAACTTTATTGTCTTTGCCCCATTATCTTCAGACCAGGTTCAGGAAAAGAGAGTTGAACAGAGTGTTAGAGATGCATTTAATGATCAGGTATCGTCTTCATATCATGGGTGCGTACTCCACCAATGTATCAAACAGTAGCTTGTATTACTTTTATTTTGTTCATTGTTTTGGAACTTTTACGTTTAAAACTCTTTAAATTGAACCTACGAACCTGACTGAATCCGAGCATATAAGCCTTGTAGAGAGGGAATGCTCGTAATATGATAAATAAATAAATAAATAAACACATAAATAAATAAATAAATAAATAAAATAGTCGTTTAATTAATCATCAGACATGTCAGTTTTACTGTGTCGTCTATTTGTAACAGGAAACAAGCGATCTAACGTTTATGATTGACGGCAAACCGGTTTATGTGCACAAGTCCTTGCTCAAAATAAGGTAACGTTATCTTCATTTCTTTGCATTGGTTAACTATGTGCGAGCTTCGAGGAGCATCGAGTGATGCAGACCGGCATACACAGGCAAGAAGTCAAACGAGTGCGCGCGCGCCCGCGCGCGAGAGAAGTTACCCCTACATGAAATGATTATCAAGGGTGTTGGTCTTGTCATGACTTCTCAAAATAACATCATTTGGTGAGCAAAACTGACCAAAAACGTAGATTGAAAAGTCGTACACATTTATTTATCACTTATTTTTAGAATTTCATAAATAATGAAGTCAAAACAGAGGTACATATTAAGAAAATCAAAGCTAAAACTGAGTTCCTTTGTTGAATCAAAACAAACCTTTTTCCTAACAGGTGTGAACACTTTCGGAGCATGTTCCAGGCGCACTGGGATGAAGATGAAAAAAGGTTAAAAGCAGTTTTTATTTTTCCTAAATGCGGTTGAAATGTTTTTAAATGAAGCAAATTTGCTGATTGGCCATAGAAAAGCGATTTATGTGGCTCAGAAGTGTTTTTGTTGTGTTTGTAGCGTGATAGAAATCACACAATTCAGCTATCCTGTGTATTACGCTTTCTTGGAGTATCTCTACACTGATCAGGTTCATCTGCTGCCTGAAGATGCCATCGGTGAGTCAGATGTCAGATTTTCGATATCTAAAGAGTGTCAAACTAAGGTTCAAGCAGCTATGAGCGTTTTTCGGTTTTGTTGAAGAACCAAATCCGAATAAATCACAATGGACAACTGGAACGAAGAGGAAACATCACAAAGGAGCCAAAGAAAAATCAGAAGCGTAGGATTGAGCGGTGATTGTTTTAATTTTGCATCTGATTGGCTGGCAGGGTGCTGCGAGTTTTCCAGACTTTCTACATAATGAAGTGGAGCCTTGAAAACCAATGCTCCACCGTAATACTTTTGAAACCCGATAGAAATGTTCTTGCAAACCTATTAGAGTGCATTTCGATTTAGTGTCGTAAATCCAAAACCAAATTTGTCCAACGGCCAATCAGAAGAAAAGGAAAATACCTTCAGGAACCAACGAGGACTCAAAATAAATTCAATCCAACTGGCCAAAGCGCGGGAAAACGCGGGTGACTAAGTCGTGATTGGTTTTAGTTTTGAATCTGATTGGTTGAGAGATTGGCGTGAGTTTTTTGACCAATCATAGAGTGAAGTAAGGCAAAACCAATACAATCCCGGATTGCTGTTGGCCCCTAATTAAAGATGGCTCGAATGTGTGTTCTTGGACCAGCGTTTACCCTCCCATGCTTCTTTGTTAACTTATTTTTTCAGGTCTCTTGGACTTGGCGAATTCATATTGCGAGACACAGTTAAAACATCAGTGCGAACGGATTATCAAACAAGGAATTACCGTTGAAAATGCTGCCATGTTACTTGCAGCAGCCATCAAATACGAGGCCTCGGTAAGAATTTGATTGGATAATCAGTCTAGTATTTAGTGGTCACGCTCCGATAATTCCTTTCAGACGTGAAACGAGGACATCCTCCTCCTTTTCCGCCCATAAGGAATTGGGTCGAGCATAGCCTCTGTTACGAGATTTTCTGATAAGCAGTTGATTATTTCTCCTGCGTAGCCGTGGTCTGGTCTGGTCATACGTTCTTGCGCTGCGTGAGGAGACCATATAACGGCTAAGCAGTAGATAGAATTGACGTCCAATAACTCAAAGAACTGCGCCGCAAATAATTTGACTTGTTCTTTCGATTAGAGAAATGTTAAAGTGATCTTTGCCCTTTCGCTCTCGAGATCTGGTGTCAATTCTCCGCACTACTCCCAATGCGTTTTTATAATTTTGGCTCTAGGATTTTTGTATTAGATCAAAATACATCCTCTCATTGATGTAATTCTCTCATCTCATCACCCTTCTGCTTAAAAACGTATCGATATTCTAGGAGAAATTTTCTTTGGTCTTTCCATGATGATTCAGAATAACATTGTGGCGAAGAATGCTTCTTTTACCGTGATAACCAACAAACCATAATCACAAATTAACCAAATGTAATATTTTTGTTTTTGTTTTTAGGATCTTGAGGAATTTTGCTTCAAGTTTTGTATCAATCACTTGACAGCTGTCACCCAGACTAAAGCCTTTAATCATCTTGATGAGGGAACTGTCAAAGAATTTATTAAGAAAGCCGGCAAGTATGGTGCTTTTAAGTATTGACACGAATCTTGTGAACGAAAAGAAAGATCCATTGCTTCCCTGTTGATTGTAGTTGATGGAGGTTGGAGACATCGACCAGCGCGTATAATGTAAGGGGGTTACATTCAGGAGACCCAGTGTTTATTCAGCAGGCAGCTGTCATCACTAACGTTGCGGCACAAACTTTTCCTTCGCGCGTGAGAAAGTCAAAAGCTTGGGGCAAAGCGATTCGGCGAGAGATCTGCGAGGGATGAAGCCCCACTGTTGGTGCCAGACCCCTCGCAGTTTCGCTTTGTCCAAGGCCACAAACTTTCTTGAGGTCACAGAGACGATCGTGCTTCAGCGCTGATAAAAGCCTGTCTGCACGCTACTCTGTTTCTTCTTCGCACCCACTGTAAGCTTTTTTTGTTGAAAATTACAGTTGCATTTCGTTAAAAAAAATTAAATACGGTTTCTGGATTTCTTCTTCAGAATTATTTTTTTCCACTTTTCCTTACTTAGGCTAACCTTTGAATAGTGATAATCGAAAAATTCCGTCGAGGGGCCGGTGGCCTCGTTACTTTCAACACAGTCTGTGGTCATTCCTTTACCAGACGCGATCTTATCATTAAACTTTATCAATATTTTCTTGAGGAAACATTCAGAACTAAGCTTTGTATGATATGTATCATAACGTGGAATGTTTTATTTAAGAATAGAATGATCTACGATTTAAGAAAACAGCATTCGATGTATAATTTCAACGTGTTTAGGGTGCCTGGATGCGTCAATAATTTACTTATTTATTAGTATTTGAAAATAATATATACATATGGAAAGTAACTACATTAAAGTTCACATGCGAGATAGTGAATTACGTTTGCTCTCTCCTTTGTTTCCAGAAATTGCTATTATTGATCTTACATTTAGACAAACATGCCTTACAAAGTACACATCGCGGAGAAAGAACAAAGCTTTACTCCTCTCGTTCTCGCATTTTTTGAAATTTATATTTGCGTTGCTTCGGCTCGTTTTACATGTCGTGGCTAAGTTTACAAGTAAACCTTATTACACTTTTTTCCGAGTTTTGAGATCAATCGTGAACGTAGTGCGAACCTATCTGGTTCATCTTTTCACGTTTCAGCTCTGTATGATTGATGGAGCAGCTTTACCACGGACTAAGATGTCTTCCTGTTAGGGAATCTATCCTTTTTATCTTCTGGTTGATAATTTCGCATTCTCCTTAAACGAGTAGAGTAGGAGGGAGGTTACGACTCGACTAAGATGTGAACTTCAATTTTCATGTGAACTTCCATTAATATTATTAGGTTAGTCTGATGTTAATGTCCCGTCATATATTGATTAAGAACCTTATTGGCCTTAGGGCCACTCGTTTTCAAAGGAACGAGGGCTCTGGGAACAAGAATAGATGGGTGGGGTAGGCACCCTGAGCTGCAGCCAAGACCAAGAGAACACCAGTGTCTACCCGACAGTGGTAAATAAGCTTTAAACCCCAAGTTTTGCCCGATCTCTCTTTTTCTCCAAACGTGCAAAAGATTGCAAAAATATTTTACGTCAGAGCTCATGGATTTATCATGTGCGCAAAGAGCTCCAAGTACTCACTACAAATTTATCAATTAACCAACTGACCGGAAATTGAGGGCTTCGGTTACATCTAATTGATGTCGAGGAATGCGAGACAATGTACCCCTTGTCGACCTTGTCAGGAAATTGAAATTTTCTCACTAGTCTAAGCCTTAGCTCGGGGTCTGTTCCACTGCTGTGCTTTTCATTCACTAAAACCACCATTTCTTTGTTCTTGGGTGGATTCTGGCGAGTTAAGAATTGTCTAGCACATCGTCTGAAGACAGCTTTTACTGTAGTACTCATTGGTGAACTCGTCAGTTACCGTGCGGATCGATAGAGAGATGCGATCGTTTCATGTTTGCAGTTTTGTGTTGTGGAATTTGGTTTATGTTGCACTCTCAGAGGAATTGGTGAGTATGGCTGAACGAAAGATGGGATCCTTTCGCATCAAAACGGTTTCTTCCTTCCGATTTAGCGATTTACTTCTCACGTTCAATAATTTTTTTCACCACTGAAGAGGGGAAGTTCAGACGATGACAAAATGAACAGAAAATGCGTTAAAAATAAACAATTCATGTTACAGTTGTCACATAGTATCTCTGTTGTCGTAGATCAGTATTGTTATCTGCCAGATACATATAGAAATTTCGAAACGGGCAAATGAAAAACATTTTGCATGACCCCCAGATGCTAATCACATTCCAAAATCATTAATCTGTGTTTACAGCTTGCATTTGAACCTATGCAAGTATATCTGTGTCACTAAAGGAGGGTCGACGTTGTGAGAGGTTTAGTTCACTTTAGGAGTTGTGATAGTAGTGAATCGTCCTAATTTACTGAAAATCATCTGTTTCCAACTTTAATAGCAATAGTCGCACTCATTTTCCCCCTTTTTCTTATGTCCTCTTAGAACCTTTCTGAAAGCAAAGAAGCGTTTGATAGAGACAACGAAGGTACACATGTTGCATATATTACTGTCTTACCTAGAAAACAGTAGGTTGTAGGAAGGGATCGAGGGGACAACATATTCTTTAGCAGTTGAGCACAGGACCAACTTGAAAAGTTCCATTGAGCAGGGTTGGACAACTGCATCTCCCACACCCCCCCTCCCCCCCCCTGTTCGTTGGAATGCAAACATTACCCCCATGAAAACCTGTCTCCTGCAATTTTTTCTGGGCCCCTCCCCACTAAATGCTCACAGAGGGTGGAGGCAGGGGTGACTAGAAACCAACTGGCCTTGGTGCAACAATCAAGCTTTATAAATGGATTACCCTGAACATCCATATATTAAAACAAATTTCATCCATTTCTTGCTTACTGTTTTCTGAGCACAATTCCTCAAATTAAGGGTGCATCTTTTATTAGACTGGCAGTGAGCTCTCAAGCAACAACTGAAATCTTGAACATAATTAAAGAGCAGTATGTTCAAACTGTTGTGTTTTAGATCTGTGTATCAATGTACTATGCCATGCTGGTGAGGAGTGCATTGTTATCGATAATAATGCTGCCTGTATGTGTAAGAAGTCATGCCCTAACCATGAGAAACCAGTATGTGGGTCAAACGGTATGACCTATCCAAACCACTGTGAACTGCACAAAACTGCCTGCTTGGAGGAAAAGAAACTTTCTATCAAGTATATGGGGGCATGTAGAGGACAGCCCACCCAAGCTCCATCTTCTGTAGAGGTTAATTATTCAAAACCTGGTAGGTTGTTCAGTTTGTGCCCTAACATTTAAGGCCTGTGTAGTTCTACATCCTTTTCATGGTTAAAATTTTCTCCTGGTTAACTGTGAAACTCAGTAAACTGTGAGCTTGATTTTGATTTGATTCTGACATGTCAATTGCATACATTCCAAAACTTTCTTAGTATTCACAGTCATCAGAGGTTGCCACTTTTTCTTCTCTCCAAACCAGTTTGATTTTTATTTGAGCAAAGAGTTGCTAAAGTATACCCTTTCACTATTTAGTTGTGTGCTATGAGAATGATCGCAATGATGTACGCAGTCATTTGATTGGATGGCTGCAGAACCAAGACAAGTTGTCAGAAGGATTAGATGGCTACAGACATCTTCTGCAATCATACTTTGACAAAGTTGATGAAAACAAAGATGGAAAACTTGATGTAGCAGAGTTCAGAGACTTCGTCCTGGCAAATCAATCACAAGCTGAGGTATGACACTTCTCTTTGTGGTCACTTATATAACAACAGTTTATCATGTAGTGGGAATGTCTGGGTGATGGTTGTCCTGTTAAGGACTGCTGTTAGTAAACAGAAGTCATCACCAGAGTTGAGTCAGTCCCTTCTGATACTTTTGCAAGGTAACTCATCTGAGATTAATGCACCTGTGATTGTGTTTCACTTCAGACAGCTAGTTCTGATGAGTATGTCAACCCTGTTTTGCAAAGTCTTTGTGCTGATGCTCTGATTTCCATCAGTGATGATGATTCTGACTGGGAACTTAACATTACAGAGTTTATGAGATGCCTTGATCCTGGTGAGTTGGAAAATATTAATATATAATTATGTTTCAGAGGGAATGCTGTGTAATTCTGTTATGTTTACACCATGTGTCCACCACACAAAATTTAGCAATGATCATCAGCTTTTGACTTGTACAGCATTAAGCATGTTCCACTGAAATGCTAAGAATGCTGGGATTGAAGTGATACTGATAACCAGACTATTTCCTACAGCGGTAGATTTGCGAAGTAATCAAGAGAGAAATTAATACATTGAAAATGGTTCACTAAAAATAAACATCTCAACTTTTTCTATTAATTTTCTTTAACAGAATTCAAGCCACCAAAGAAAGGTAAACTTTTTTTCATAAAGTTTTGCTAACTTAAACTTGGAGAGCTTGCCTCATAACCAAGAAATACCATAATTGTATATTGGTTTGAGGTAAAATAAGTTCCACTAAATCTGAATGTAAGTTGTGGTCAGTGGAAGTGCAGAAAAATGTGAACAAGTGGGTGGATACAGGAACCTGTTTTTCAGCCTTCTCTTATTTCTCCTTCATTGACTTTGGTCACCCACTCATAGTCTGGAAAAAAAAGCTAAATGATGAATTGTGCTATTGTGGTGCAGGTTGTGAGTTGGATAGTGAGATTTACAGTGACGGCACAGAAATTCCCATAGACTGCAATAGTTGGTAAGAAGTGTTCAGTCAGTTACATTCATTCTCCTTTAACAAGGCATTTGTTATTATTTTCTTTTTTCTCTCTCAGATGGAAAAAAAAGTGGGAAGGGGGACAATGATTGTAAAGCTACACCTGTAGACATTACCAGAATATATCCAACTTATGTTCTTTCTTTGCATTTTAGTGTTTGTGCCTGTGGCCACTGGGTGTGTACTGCATTAAAGTGTGATGGTAAGCAAATGACTGCCTGATGCTAAAAGTCAATTTGTACAATCTGTGTAATTTGTGACAAGATGTTATCTATGTAATAATGTTGAAGCTGGTCTTGGTACTTAAAAAGGTGGTTGTTAGTTGGGAGGTTTTCAACACTCTAAATCTTCTTTTTTCTTTTGAGACACATCACCTTCTTATCTTTCCAAAGGAAATTAAGATTCTGAAAGGCATTTCTTTCCAAAAACTGTCAAAATGGTTTGCAGAAGAGTTTAGGAGCTTAACCCTTAACACCAGTATGCTCATTCTCCATACTGTTCACCATTCAATTCCTAAGGTGCTGACAAGGAGAGTTTGTTAAATAATTGTGAGCTTCCCTAGTTAATGATCATTTCCTTTATTCTCATGACTTTTATGTGAGATTTGGGGATGATTCTGTAGGGCAAAATTAGGTGTTAGTTACTCCTAGGAGCCAAAGGTTTAATAAGATTCCAGTTTGACTTGTGATTGTTTGCTCTTAGCCTAAGGCAGAGTTTTAATGGAGTAGCAGTATTTTATTATCACATAATAAAAGTATTAATATTTAATTGACTATACATCTTATTCTGCTCAGAGAAAGAATCAAATCAGCCACGCTCTGAGATTGGTAATGGAAACACAGAGAAGCACAAGTACATTGTCAATGGACAAGAAGCTGAGGAACAACTGACAAGAGAGAAGATGAAACATGATCACAAAGAAAGAATTCAGGTCCACAAAAAGAAAATCCTTCCACTTCATAAACCACAGCATCCTGGGAGGCACAAGAAACATCACAAACACAGCTCATATGAGAACAGCTCAAAGGAGCCTGATCATGAGTAACTTTTAAAAAAAAAACAAAGGTTATTGTGGTCAAATGAGAGAAGTGACCTCACACAGCAAAATGCTTTTCAGAATTATAAAATCACCATTCTGCTAGGGAAATAAAGATGAATTGCTTTCTTAATTAACAAGTTATAAACAACACTTTTTTTAGCTTCTATATAATGCTTATTTTCTTCATCAATTTGTAAATGAGCTGCAAAAGACAAAGGCCTCAAGTGCCAATATGAATAACCATTTCAATGCTAAGATCTTAGAGGAAATTCTCCTTTCAATCACTTTCTCCTAGACAATATTTTTATTACAGTTTTGAGAATTTGGTGTTAATGCAAATCAGTTAAAATTCCTCTTTATTCTCCCCAGCTTTCTGCTTAATAGTGTATTGATACTGTAGGGAGAAATTACTTCTTCATCACCCTTGGGAGAGAAATTATGAAGGTGGAAGTTCCTAACAGTAATGTGGATTGTGTTTGCAGTGGAAATTTGTGGAGTTTCATTATACAAATGTTTAGAATAACTCTAGATTCCCTTCTCCAACAACAGCTACATGAACATCAAACATTTCCCTGTGGCTAAAAACACAACCACATCTGTGTATGCAATTAAACACCAATCTCTTGGCAGCTTGTTTGACATCATTCAAATGCTCTTGCCCTAAAACAACTTACTAAACCATAGGATTTTGTAAAAAAAATTTCCATGAGCCTCATCTTTTGCTATCTTCTGCTTCTTTTACTGCTTGGCTCCATAGAAAAAGGATCATCTGAATCCTCACTTTCCTCCTAGAAATTTAACAATGATCATAATTAGTTCATCTAACCTTGTAGAAGTGTTAAGGACTGAAGCATATACTGCATTGTCTTCTAAAAAAATCAACTTTACTGGGCTTTTTGGTTTCTGAATTTTTACAGTGAAAAACTTTTAACTCATCAATCAAATATTTTTGTAAGCAATATTAAAGTACATGCTTTTATACTAAAAAGTTGAGATCTGTTGATTTGTAGTTTAGCACACTGAATAAGCTTAATTGTAGCTGCTATAGCAGTGAGAGTCTTTGCACAAGCTAAAGAGATGAGGAATGTTATAATTTTCTAAGGTCACAAATTGGCTTGACAAAAATAACATTAGAGCCAACAGTTATTTCTTGTTGTCTTATTGACACAGCCATTTTATAGTACCCAGCAGACAAACATAAGTTTGGGCCATACTTCATTTTCAACAGCACTGATCACGGCTGTTCTGTTTTTAGCTCCACTGGATCTTTGTGATGTTGATCTAATCAAAAGTAAATCAGCATAAATGTGTGGTAGATGTGCTTTGACAGATGTAACAGTATACTCATAAGCTAAAGAGTGAGTGGCAGGGAGAGATTACAATTTCTACCCTTTGATTGTTTCCATAAGGTCAGTTAATAGCAAAAGAAGCTACTGATTCTTTACAGGTTGCATGTCTTAAAAATTTATCCTTCATATTTCAAGTTCATCACCAGCAATATTAATTCTAAACCATCTCCATTAAAAGCCATCTTGATTTCGCATCTTCTTATTGTAACCTCTTTGGTATATTTTTTTAATCTGGCAATCTAACATTTAATAATTTACCAGAAAAATAAAATTTCACAAACTACAGTGACATGATTTCTTTATTCTGTCAACAAGGAAAATGACTCTTGATGATACAAAATATTTGACAGTAAAGTGCACTTACTGTGCAGTTTTTGTCTTCTTCAAAGAAGATGATAATGGAGTGTTGAATTCATCATCGTCGTCGTCATCATTATCTTTGGAACTTACTCCCTATTAGATAAGAGACCAAGCCCACTTGCAAAATTTGTAAAAGAAAAAAGCTACTTATTATTTAAAATGTCATAGGTCGACTTCAAATAAATGAAGAAGATCAGATTATATGTGAGAGAAATTTGCAAATGATTGCAAACAAGAAAAAGCTTAACATACCTTGACATTGCTTTGTTGTTTCTTTCTCTTGGATGCTGAAGTAAATGCTAGAAAATGAACGTTTCCTTGTAAAAACAGGCACAAATTCACTATAATGTAACTTCAAATTTAATTATTCTTTCAATGAAAGCTTCCCAGCAACATACTGGACCCTTGCCACCCAGCATACTTACAATCCATTATTGTTTGAGAAGTGCTGACAGCTGCTTGTGCTGCACCCCTTCCTCTTCCACGCCCACCTCTACCCCTTCCTCTTCCTCTTCCCCTGCCACGCCCTCCAGTCGTGCCTCTTGTGGAAGTGTTAACATCATCACTGTGGCCTTTTTTCCCTGCTTGATAAAGAAGAAGGAAGCTGCCTGTGACTTTTAAAAGAAGATCATTGTACTTTGCTCTAAGCTTCCTGACTGTTTTAGAAGTATATCCTGTTGGAAGACCTTTCTCAAACAAATGTTCCTTTTTTGTTTGAATAGACACATTTGCATATTGTTTATTATGAATATGAAGCCATTATTAAAAACAAGTTGTTGGAAATTTTGTACCTCCACTGGTGCTTGGGGTGGATTTTCTGTCCTCATCATCACTTCCACTCAAGTCAACATCATTTTCAGTGTTTATTTCACTCACACGAGATTCTTCAAGCACCTAATTATTATTTTTAGAAATAACACTTGTCACTGATTATGATAGAAGTTGGAAAACCATACATCTAGGAAGAGCATTGACCCTTCAGTCCCTGAGAGTGACTAGCATCTAATAATCACCCCTGAATCAAACATTAAGATCATGAGAATAAAGGAAATGATCATCAACTGAAGAACCTCTTGATTGTTAAACAAATTCTCCTTGCCAGCACATTGGGAAATGTATAGAGAACAGTATGGAGAATATGCATACTGATGTTCAGGTGTAAAGTGTTAAAAGCTCATAGATGAAAAATGGACAAGTACCTTTCTGATATTTTCTGCATCATGCTCTTTATCTTCATCCTCTTTTTGTTGTATTTCCTCTGTGTGTTTGAAAACTTCAACCTCAATGCTTTCTTCAGGGATATTCTGTTTTTTCTTCAAGTGGCTCTGTGCTTGATCCAGTTGCCACTTAACTAAAGTAGATATTGCATCTTTTTCATCTTTTTCAACAAATTCACGAAGTGCCTGTGCCATTCTTCCCTCAGTTAGAATACGTAACTCTAATGCCTGAAATTTAAGTTTATAACCTAAGAAATTTTATTCATGTCTAGCATTTTTAAATCATGGATTATAACTAGTAATGGTAAGAGGACTGAGTAGAGTCAAATTCAGTCTCTAATTATAGGAGTGATAACAAAATCAGACGACCATGCAGCAGGAGTCCAAGTTGTTTATCACCAGTGTGATAACAGACTGGATTGGATGACACAAAGTCTTACCAATCAATCATAAAAATTATAATTTCTGAGAAAAGAAGAATAGCCACGTTATGAAATAAAGGGAAAATTTGCATTAAAAGACTGACAAAGGAGGCATAATTTGTTTGATGTTTCTCTGAAATTGTTGTGATTGATTTAAACTACAACTTAAAATGTGATTATTGAACTGTCCGATAAGAAACACTTTGATAACACCTTGGCCAATGCCTTAGTGGAAAAAAAGAGTTTTTCAAACCAATCAAAATTGAGGAAATTTTAAATTTTATGATTAAAATATAATCTGTCCAACTCTTAAAAGAGAAGTACATACATTATCCTTTGATGTTAAATAATCCTTGATCAAGTCTTCCATCCTTATTGAGTCTAGTGGTTCTGGACGCAGGTGCGGAACTCTAACTTTCTCTCTCTCTATCTTGTCTATGACAAAAACAAGAGCAATAATTCCTTTACTCTGTTCAAGAAAAAAATAAATTCTAACAAAGAGAACAATGAAAATTCACTGACCCTAGCCAACACTTTAACATTTTTTCACTCCTTAAAACATTTAAACCCACTCATCTTTTAATAACATGATGAACATTAGCTGTACACAGGTTACACTCTGCAGTGATGTCACAAAAGACCATGTCTCTGTACTATGTACCTGTTGAAGTTTTAAATGGTTCTTTTTTCCTGAAGAACAGTAGAATGTCCTTTGGGTTTGCCACTCTTTCAACAAATTGTTGTCCAAATCTTCGAATGTTAAAAGCTGTAAACCCATCACTGTAATCAACCTATCAACAACCAGAAAAAATTTTCCAACAAGCTTAAACAAGAAAATTTTAAAAAAAGGATTACAAAATGTGTTTTATCAGTTGAAAACTTCACCCACATAAAGGCAAAACCTACCCGTAACCTAATAAGAGGTTTGTCAGGTTGACGAGAACTACCTGTGTGTTCCCTTCTTGCCTTTTCAATCAACTGTTCCACCTTGACCATCATAAAAATGAAAAATTCATTTGATTTGAGTGTCATAGAAGAAAATAAAAGAATGCAAGTCCTCACATCCATAACATTGATTTTTTAAAATAATTTTAATGGAACCCACTTTATCAACTAGGTAAGCCATGACCATGTCTTCTTGGGTGGGATCAATTTCTGTTTCCTTCAAAATCACATCTTCAATGTAAAAAGGGCGCACAGTCTTCAGTATAATCTTGTCTATTTTGAACATTTTGTCCTTTGTTATTTTGAGGATTCCAACATGCCTACAAAATAAAAAGAATGACAAAGAAATAACTGGGGCAATGAATATATATGACTATCTAGAAATCATAATTCATAAAATGTAATGATCATAATGATGATGACACTGATAATGTCAATGATGACAAAAATAATGAAAATGACATTGATCATACTGACAATGAAGATGATGACCACAAGAATGATGATGACAACAACAACCAGCATGACAATAATGACAATGAAAGGAGAAGAGGTGGAGGAGAAGTAAGACAAGGGTGAAGAAGATCCTCACAGAGAACGTGAACAATGACATAATGACAGAAAAAATGATGTGAATCATCAATAAAAAGGCAAGCAACCACACCCACTTAGGTCTTGATTCTCCTTCACTGAGAGAGGTTGCAACACTTGACCCAGGCTGAGTAATGTAGAATGAAAGGTTTGGGTCCTCTGCATTCTTTGGTGCTATAATACACTCATGTTCATGGCCCCACATTATAAGATCAAGAAAATCAGCAAGGAACTTCTCTGGAATGTAATTGGTTGAGCCATGCTTTGCCCTGGAGACAATGAAGAGATTTAAAATATTTTTCATGAGTTTGTTTAGTTTAATTATAGTGCATGTCACAATCAGTTGCACAATGGATTAGGGACCAGCCCCTCACAGGTAAGTTTACACTCAGTACCATTATACCTATTCTGATGTAAAACAAATAGATTGAACCATGATTCAGAATCCTGCTTAGGTCTCAGCATCTTGACCTTGTGATTAAGAAAAGTGCGATGTAGACGCTCATCTCTGATGGATCCCAAGCCATAAAGTGCAATCTTAACACTACCCTTCTGCATCAAGATAGGTGACACAGTGATGTCATCAATTGATGGAGCTCTACCAAAGTAATTAACAAATCCACAGACACTGAGCAAATCCAAAGCACAAAGGTTCCCATCCTACCCAAGGAAGTAATGAAAAAATACATTTCAATAAATACATAAATAAATAATTGCCAATTAACTAGCACAAAGTGACTTGCACAAAGAGGAAAAGCAGTAGCCTTCCTTTTCATGCTGAGTCTGTTTAACCCAAGAACATCTTGGTGTTACTAGCATCTAATTTCTCCTGACAGTATCCATGCTGAATCCAACAGGATGATCATGAGCATAGAAGAAATGGTTGCTAACTTAAGATTAAGCTCTTTTTTGTCAGAAAAATTACTGTGGTGCGCATTGTTGGAAATGTATAGAGTGCAAATAATATGCTTTCTGATGTTGGGGTGTAGTGGAGGTGTAGGACTTTTCAGGAGGTGCAAAATATTATTATGCATTTTTATTGCATAATCTGTTGTATGAAGTAGCCAAGGATGATGCCACTCCTCCTGAATACTAGAGATACCAGTCCCAGGGTGTTTATCAAGCTCTCGAGATGGGACAACTCTCTGCTCATAATTCGGATATTCTCCAGCTAACCTATGATAAAACCTCTCCTCTATTTAAACAGGGTTCATTAATTAATTATAAGTTACTTCCAATTGTTGACCTTTTGCTACAGAGTACTTAATCCTTAGCACAATTGATAGACTTTAGCTGTGTCTCCTGTCAGTATAAAGCTTCCTTACCCCAGCAGGATCATCATGGTTTCCATGAATGGAAAACACTGGAATGGATATGTTGTAATTTGGATCCTCATAATTTACCCAAGGAAATCTGAAAATAGATTTTGGGCACATTTCTTGGAATAAGGGTAAAATGTCTTGGATCACAACCACAAGAAAATAATATAAGTTTTTCTATATGACTCACATAGAAGATGGAACTTACATTGTTGTAGTTGGTTTGAGTCAGAACTTAACATATTCATATTTTTTGAAGCAATTTGATCATCAAAAGAGTACTACTGCAAATTTCATCCCAAGTCACTAGGTACTCTAGACTAAATTAATTTATCAATCTAGAGTTTACCCCTGTGCAGGCATAAATTACTGGGCTATATATATATATATATATATATATATATATATATATATATATATATATATATAAGTGGTGGACATACCCTTGTGCACATGAACTAAACTGAATGAGAATGTTACTAAAATGATCTAAACATAATATGCACATTCTGGGTTGTCACTTAGCTTTTCCCACCTAAACTCATCATTACACCTATCAGGAAAAGTTTTATGTAACATTTCCCATACCACAGAGAGAGCTTCTCCAAATGCCATCAAATATGTAATTTTAAACAGTTTCTGTATCTAACCTGGACTGAGAAAAGTTCACGGATTGATCACTGAGAAATTCCATCTGACAAGCTTTATCCCCCATGCAATACTTCCTAAAGAGCGCCATTGCACCATGCAGAGTCTTCCGGGAAGGTTTATTCTCATGAAATAGATCTCCTCCAAGGAGAATAAAATCTACCTTCATGGCACAAAGAAAAGTACAAATTAGGAATTAAATGACAGTGAGTGCCTTGACCAGTATTAAATCTTCTCTTGATGATAAAAGTAACACCAAACAGTGACAATTCAGCTTAAAAATCAAATGGTAGTAATTATTGTTAGACTTTAAAATCTTGCTTGTCAGCGATATATTGTAGCACAGCCTTTGCTTACATTCTTCTCCTTTGCTATCTGAAGTATTTCCTCGAATGTAACCAGCGAGTCATTTCCTCGGACCTGGTCTTTTTCCATGTACCCGAGATGGCAATCTGACGCTTAAAATATATGGAAAAATATGACACCACAGACAACTGGTAATATGAGCTAAGATATATGGAGCTCAGAAAAATAATCTAAAAATTTGACAAACGATCCCTTCGAACCTATCGGTAAAAATTGATTGTACAACATACCAATGAGGATATACATCGTATTTTCAGGATCTTCATCTCCTCTTCTGGTGAAAAAAAACAAAGCACTAGTAAACAATTTTGGTCAATACACTACATTGAACTCAAAATTTACGGAAACGTACTCATCCGCCATTTTGATTTCCCGCGATTTAGAAGAAATCCGCTGACTAGTGTTTTGGCGGTTTTTCGTTCACCTCCGCTTGTTCGAGCGTTATCAGCTTTGACTCTCTTTGAACTCCCAAAAATGATCTAAAATGGTCACAGAATACACAATATATATTTTAATAAGTACTTCCATAAGGATACAAACATACCAATATATTGTCGCATCATTTAGTAATTTCTTTGCAGATGCAGTCATTCCGCTCGGAAGTCGGAAAAAATCGCGATAACTTCGGATTATGTCGTCATCGTTGCCATTGGCTAACTAATTGAACAAACTTCGTTGGGGGCCCCCTAAACGGCACATGCCTGCAGTAGCAAGCGCCATTGTGAATTTTGAGTGTCACTTGCCTTTAGCTCTTTTCGCTAAAACGGCTGTGGTCGTACCAAGAACCATTTGATCGTTATTCTGGCATCCTCTTAAGGAACTCCTGATACTAACTATAGGTTATTTGGCCATAAATGACAAGAGAAGCGTGCAGTTTCAGCACCATTCCCGCGAATCACTTTTCGGCGTAAGGTGGCTTGAAAGCAACTCTCCATGTTGAATATAAGCTGACGACGGATATGTAATGGTCCGGTGATCCTTCGGGTTCATCTACGTCGGAGATTTCATAACTATGAGTGGCCACAGACCTAGAACAACGTCTTTTGCCGAAACAAATAAATCACATACACCAAATTTTGGAGGAGTAAAAATTAGTCGTAAGTATATAGACTTTACATAACCTAATATTCAAGGTGTTTGGGACCGAAAACCGCTAGCATTCCAGCCTGGAAAATGTATTAAGTTGTATTGCAATAGTATCTTGTTCTGTTCTTCTTTTAGGAGATAAAGATGGAAGTAAAGTGACAACAGTTGTAGCAACTACAGGTTCACTGCCTGATCGGACTCAAGAGATCAGTTACACTGACACGAAAGTTATTGGGAATGGATCTTTCGGAGTTGTGTACCAAGCAAGGATGTGTGATTCCTCTGAACTTGTAGCAATAAAGAAAGTATTGCAAGACAAACGATTTAAGGTGGTTATGGTTCTTGTATGTTACTCCTATAGTAGAATATATAGCAGAAAATACGTGTCGCTTATTTCCTTGCTAAGATGCCGAAATTTTACTCGCCTCGGTGGTGGTAACAGATTTTTTTCCCTTTCAGAATCGAGAGTTACAAATCATGAGAAAATTAGACCACTGTAATATCGTCCGATTGCGCTGGTTCTTTTATTCCAGTGGTGAAAAGGTTGGTAACTTGTTCGTGGTATTAAACAAGGCATAACGTTTTTTATGTACGCACAACATCCTTGCTTTCAATATTTGAGTGAATCGAGCCGAGTCGTGGCCGGTTATATCGTGCTGTTTGCCTTAAGTATGTAAGACTTGAATTTAGCCGCGTACGTGGGTGTATGTGCACTGATTGCCGTAATTCACTAAAACTAGCATTCTATTCACTATGGTTTATATTTAATCCATTGGTCAGTATTATTGTGTCGGCGACACGAAGACGAGAAACAAAGGCAAGATTGAACAAGCGTCATTTGGTTTATCCTTTTCGAAATGTACACTCCCTCGAAGTGAAAACAAGTTTAGCCAAACGAATTTTACCGCAAAGACACGAAGAAGCAAGTTTACAGCATGTTTGACTGTGGGTCCTAAGTCCGTGTTGAAGATTTTTTCATTTACTCTATCGAATAACTATTAGCATTTGTATCACAGTGGCTTCTTTTCAGATTCGAGTAACGTTTCTCTAACAAGAATATTGTTTAGAGAATGTGGATCTTGATGGCAATTGCAGGAAAAAAAACTTGTCGCCACAGCTGTATATCGGCTACAGGCAGCCTGTTTATATTACATTCACTGATGGCTTTTCAGCTATATTTTTTTCCCAACAAGAAGGAGGAAAACAGATTGTATATTAATTTATAGGGCTCTGAAAGAGTTCTTACACTCGGTGCTTTGTAGTTTTCGTTCTAGTTGATTTCAAATTTTCACATCACACTTCAATTTACTCTAAAAGGATATCAAGGAAGTTGTGTCTTAGATTTGAAGTGGCATTTTTTATTTAAATGAAAATTCGATAATTTTTCCAGTGTTTTACCTTATCCTTTGAAAATAATTTTGTTATAATTTCATTTTGGCAGCCAAAAATTATTTGAGAATCTTAGGGGAAAGGTACAATGTATTTCAAACAAAATTAATTTTCTCTGATTTGAAAAATACTGTTTTATTTTCAATTTGAATTGAACTTTGTTAAGGTCATCAGAATCATTTTGTGGACCTAATCAACCTTGAAATTAAACCCAGTTCAATCCACAAGGGAAAAAAAGACATTGTGAAAAAAGAGAAAAAATGTTCTTTACTTCCTGTATATGCAAACATTGTAACAGATACATGGTCAAGAATAGACTTGTTTTTATATGAAACTGAAATATAAACAGTTTGTCATTCAGATGCAAATAACTATATTTCATGTGATGACATGCTTACTCTGTTTTGCCTCAGCTCTTAAAAAAGATTAGTGATCTAGAAAAGAAAAACATCATCTATACTTTTTCAGCTCTTGGACACAGCATATTCTTATTCTTTTTTAACTTTGTAGAAAAATACTCACCCAGTCATTTACAAACACTTAACTTACATTGGTAATGGGGAAATCACAAACCTTGACAGTCCTTACATCACTAAACAATATTTAGTCTTCCCAGGTGCTATTAAAAAAATTGTTGTGGACCAACTCAAAAGATGTTTTTACAAGGAAAACAAAATAATTTCATTTTCTTGTAATTTTTTGTCACATGATACTTTTGTTTTTCACGCTGAACAGATGAAGTCGTACCCTGAACTTAAAGACACTCCCTTTTTTTTAATTCACATGCTGAGTTTGGTCAAGTTGTAGCCTTGATATAGTTTGAACCTCCAGAGAATCTGGACTGTTGTGCAAGAAATGAAAGTGAGCATGCCACAGCATGCAACTTTCCCTTTTTCAACTGGTTATACCTCAGCTATCAAAAGCTTTTTTGGCCAAACATTCTGGAGCTTAGGATGGTCAATTCACAAAGTTTTAATTCTTTCAAGATGTGACATTGTACCAAAACTAATCCCATCCAAAGAAGAGCAACAGTATCTTAAAAGTATTTTGCTCCTAATTCATGCACAGTAGGCCATGTAAGGAATTTACCAACTTTTGATTTTAAGTCATAATTAATATTCTCATAGATAATTTTGTTTGCATTTTATCAAACCAATGAGGTTTTGTGGAACATTTCTTCTGGTAATTGGTATAAATTAACTGATATATTTTGTGGTTGTTCAAAATTCACCACAATACTGCTTCCTCATAATGTTATAATTTGCATTTGTTGGACTTAAAGGTTCACATCATCACTTGTCTACTTTGGGTAACTCTGGAGCAAAGAAACGATTGTCATTAAAAAGGAAGATCTTTTGATTTTGTGAGAAGCTTTTCTGATGATATGTTATCTTTAGAAAAACAATTTGCTGTGGTTAACCATTGTTCTTCATAGCAGCTGGTACATTTTAAAGTTTTACACCTGGAAACACCTTATTACTCGAACATTTGGATGCAGAGATTTGGCAACAAATTTTGGTCCATAAACAATTAATTTTTATGGCTTGAGTTTACTAAGTTGTGTTGAGTAAGGTTAAACATCAATGAATATGCTCCATTGTCCTTAGTAAAAGGCAAGTGTTTTGATCTGCTTTGAAAAGAGTACAGTCATATCAGATGTAGTGGTGTTTAATTTTTTCTTTTCTTTTCCTCAACAGAAGGAAGAAATCTATTTAAATTTGGTTCTTGATTTTGTTCCGGAGACAGTTTACAGAGTCGCAAGACATTACAGTAAAGCAAAGCAAACAATCCCCATATTGTACATAAAGGTAACCTAAACTCAGCAACAAAAACAGTGAACTTAGAAATGACCTGTGTTATTTAAGCATCTAGAAATCCCTCTCCTTCAATTCCTTCCTGTTCTCTTAGTTTTCCTTGTTATTATGGTTGTTTTTGTGATGTTTGCGTTATTTTAATGATCATTTGTGTCTGTAACTGTAGATAGCTAGAAAAAATCAGCAGCAGCTAAGTGTCACAGCTGATGTCACTAAAACTCCAAAAACAAGAAAAGCTTTTATTTACAGTGAAGGTCAAATTTTTGCCTGGTGACCAAGAGACAATATGCACAATTCAAAATTGTTCTAACACTATATATTTTCTTGTAGCTCTACATGTATCAGATGTTTCGATCTCTGGCCTATATCCACTCTGTTGGTATATGCCACCGTGATATCAAACCACAGAATTTACTTCTTGACCCTGAAACTGCTGTGTTGAAGTTGTGTGACTTTGGCAGGTAAGAGCTAATAAAGGGGTGTCTCTGATGCATGAAATCTCCTATTTCCTGTGTTTGGTGGGAAGTGACTTGTACTTGTATGAAAGGCTTTCAAAAAATTGTTAATGAGCTTGTTGCAGAATTACTGGCAAAACTTCAATGTGGCCCACTCAACTGAAGTCATAACCAATTAATCTTGGTCTTTTTCTTAGTGCCAAGGTTTTAGTGAAAGGAGAGCCCAATGTTTCTTACATATGTTCAAGATATTATCGTGCACCAGAACTCATATTTGGAGCTACAGACTACACACCTGATATTGGTAAGTCAGCTCATCAGCAGGTCCATCAGTTATCCTACTTTACAGTATTCCCTTTTACAAAGAAATGGCTGACATTGAATGGTAGTTTTGGAAATTTCGTCTTGAGCAGGTATTGGGACATGAGTACCTGTATTTTGATGAAGGGATGGATAGATGGTGTATCTTCTTGCATTTAGTATAGCAAATCAATGCAATAAAATGATGGTTTTTTTGGCAGAATCCAATATAAGGACAACTGTCAGGGCAGAATAAATGTTTATATTTGGTTCTGGCCAATTAGAAATTTTTGGAGCCAGCAATTGGAGTGCTTATAGCTCCTTGTCTCTTGCTTGTTGCATATTTTAGTTTCCTCTTAGTAATCTTACTTTTGCTGATTGAAAGATTTCTCATTGGTGCACACTAACCAGCCAATGAACCCTGTGACAAAATGTGTTGAAAGGTTGGTACATAAAGTGCAATTGAAGGTATTTCAAAATTTGTTCACAGTATAAATAACCAATGTAATGAGCTGTCTTTAACCAAAATTTATCAGCTAAAAGGATCCTTATTGAAAGATATATATATATCTCTCTATCTCTAAAGATATATATATATTTTTGCCTTCAGATGTGTGGTCTGCTGGCTGTGTGCTGGCAGAGCTTCTCCTTGGACAGCCCATCTTTCCAGGGGCTAGTGGCGTTGATCAGCTTGTTGAGATAATTAAGGTTTTGGGTACTCCAACAAGGGAACAAATCAAGGAAATGAATCCACACTACACTGAGTTCAAATTTCCACAGATCAAGCCACATCCATGGACCAAGGTAAGGTTATATAAGTATGTTTCTGTCTTACTGAATGAGCTGTCCTAGATATGCAATGAAGCTTCATCTGCACATAGTCTGTTGATGTTGAAATGGTTTAAGGGTAGAAGCGTTTTTGTATCTCCCATCAAACATCACAAAACCCAAGCCAAATGGTGTGAATTCAATGCTTATTGGTCATAAAAGCGGATTCAATTCAATAGAGTAGTGTCAAGAAACTTTGGCATTTTTCATTCTTGTTTTGCCTGGACCTTGATGAATGGATGAATTTAGGAAAACAGATTCTACAGACAAACAAAAGACCTAAGTTTTACAGCCAGAATGAACAATGTATTGAATGTGATTGTGAGTAAAATTGTTTTACCTCTGAGCCAGTTTTGCAGTAGATAAGGCAAATATATCTAGAAAATATTATTTTTATTCAATTGTTATTTTAAAATTTAGGGTTAGAAATTAACTTAATGTTAACTGTTCTTTTAATTTAAGGTTTTCAGACCCAAAACTCCACCAGAAGCAATAAACTTGTGTAGTAGATTACTTGAGTATACTCCATCAACAAGACTCATACCTGTGGAATCATGTGCACATGTTTTCTTTGATGAACTCCGCGATGCCAACACTAAACTTCCAAATGGACGAGATCTACCCCCTCTTTTTAACTTTACACCTCAAGGTAAGACTCTTCTTCTTATTATAAAGTATTAACCATAAGTGAGTGAACAGGCATGCAGAAATGGGCCACATTCAGTTTTAAGAAGTATTGGCCATTGTCAAGTCAATAGTTCTGCTTGCTTTGTGTGTGGACCTGGTGATTTCAACGCAATTTTTGATGGCTTTGGCAGATCCTAATGCCTAATTTTTCCTTGGTTGCCAAATTTTTGCAAGTTTGATTGTGTTTTTTTTTTCTTTTGCAGAGCTATCAGTAAAACCCTCTCTAAATTCAACCCTAATACCCACTCATGTGCAGAGGAATTCTGGAGGGGCTGGTACAAGTAGCTCAGGGACATCCACAAGCACAGGCCCAGCAGTTGTGGATGGGGCTGTGGCATCAGTCTCCCAAGCAGGCTCCTGAATTAGAACTGATGACAATTATTAAAATTAATGCAAGATTCTGTCCATGAAAAGGGCCTTGGTTTTGAAAGAATTTCATGTAAAAAAGAGCCTAAATTGTATTGTAAATAGTGTTGAAATCAAGTTCCCCATTCCGATTTTTTTGTGTGTATTTTGGGAGTACACAGGGTTACAGTTTTGTTTAAATCTTAAGTTTTACTTTCCAAGGCTCATTATGTACAATTCATTCCTAATTTACTTGTGGTTGGATCAAAGTACAGTATTTAAAGGTGTTTGCAACTAAGGCCAGTGATCAAAGCAAAAAAAATAATGCTTCCTCATGACTTTAATGTTCTATTTATTTCAAGAGGTTCTCAGGTGTTTACCATCAATCTTCTTTTTTGGTGTAGCTGGCTTTCTTTGCTAATACCATTAAAATTTGTGCTCAGATTTTAGGTGCTGTTTTATTTGCAATGTATACAAATTGTTCTAAACAAGAAATTTTTAAATGTACTGCACTACAATTGTGCATTTCAAGAATGTTAATACACTTTTGTACTAAATGATGAGGCACCATAATGAAGTGATCATAATCATTAACAGGAAATTCGAATTAACACAAATCCTTTAGGGCATCAGCATGGTACTGGATAATGTATTTATACTGACAGTGCCATAATCAATATTTAAATAATGTAAAATATGTTTCTTGTACTTGTGCCAAAGGCCATTCTCTGTGTGGCTGTAGAAAAAAAAACTTCTCATTTGAGTCTGTATAAAATTTTAAGGGCTTGTAAATTTAAGCAATTTTAAGTTTTCTTCTTATGTGTAAAATTTATAATCAACTCTTATATACATCCTAGTGAGTAATCTATCAGGAGATAATATGAAATTTTTGCTGTCAAAATCGAATCCTTCATGAATTTCTCTCTCAACGATTTTCCTATTGTTTCCCAGTTCGATAGTTTTTCAGCCTTTTTTTTCTTTATCCCAAACGGCGTATCGATTACTGGCCAAGATTTCGGTAAAGGAACTTGTCTTTCTCTTCCTCGTTGGACTAATTATAACTTAGTAACCGAGACCTAGTGGAGACGACTGGATTCCTTCTTGATATTCCTATTCTAGACGGTATCTTTCAATACCCCACTGAGTGCCTCTCCTAGCTCTGGCAATAGTGGTTTTTATTGCAGGGGTAGGGGGCAGTCGGGAGAAGTTTCTGTGAGTGACGAACGGGGATGCTCGATGGAAATTTTGAACTGATCCTTCAATGTCTTAACCTTTTCGTTACCTTGGAAGTAGCAATTTCAGGTACATCCAATGCACCTCTTAAGAGGTACCACCTCCGACTACTGACCAGAAGGAATAGTTAAAGGGCGTGTGACGATTTCTTAGTAATCAGTGAACCAAGAGTCATCGGCTGACTTAAAGGACGGGGGATAGTGACGGGGGAAAGTAACGAGAAGATTATTGAACATACTTTGAGGAATGTTACACCACATTCTAAGATTTCATTTCATTGCGGGCTCAACAAGATGGCGGATGGCTAGAAGCCAAAAATGCCACACTTGTTATTTGCGGCTTAGATGCTCGGCGTTAGTTATATTTTCATAGTACATCGTAACATGGAAAGGAGGAGCCTATAGCACCTACTTCTTGGTGGAAAATGGCAACAGATCCTTCCCCTTTATGTTGTTGTGAATTTCGTAACCTTCATGGCCAAAGAACACATATACTCGCCTTCTGTTGTGAGTGCGATGAACTAGACAACGCCGTGGATCAGTGCCTCAAAGGAAACAAAGTTTCAAGGCAAAAACTGCATGATATATCTATGGTTATTTCTGATCGCATTCGTATTCCTTGGTTTAATGGCGCCCTGAAATTGGAGTTCGACTTTGTTGTTCCAATTCTTTTTTTAGGCATATCACTTTACTTTGCAAGTCACAGTCTAGTCTTGACGGTGCTAGCTCTGGTCTATGTTCCTGTCTTCATCCTTATTTATTATATTTACGTGCTCAACCAGCGTAAAAGGACCTGGTTCTTCGTAAGTTGGAATTTAGTATCTCTTGTTGGTAATTTTACTCTATATCTTGCTTATGTGGCTTCTTTCTATTCCTACCTTCATTCTGCAGTCCTTTGTCTTGGGTTTGGTCTTGTGTTGTTGTTATACTTACGAGTGATATTGTCAAGAAGACTCTTAAATACGTACGCTTTGAGTTCTAAGCCCCCTCCTCAAAACAGTGCAAATCACAATGACACGGATTATAAGGATATAAACTGCTGCTTCTGTACTGAAGGACCTTTTATCAGGGCAAAGCATTGTAGGTAGGGTATAAAGCTGTATTCTTGTTATTAGATTTAGTGGAATTCCAACATTTTGAAACAATTTAAACAGGGAGTACACCAGGAGATGTAGACTGAAGAAAACTTTGTAAGGAAATAATAACAGGAGAACATTCTCTATATCTGAATGAAAACAGCTTGATAAGTCATGAGAATTTAGGAAGGACCAACATAGGTGTGGCAGGACACAAGATGAAGCTTAAACCAAAGAGGATATGGGATAGGAGAAATTTTAAAGGGGAGACGCAGGATGAAAATTGGAAGGAAAAACCAGAATATGCTCTCTTTTGAAGGCAGAATAGGGGACAGGATGGGTATAGGCAGGATCACAGAACTCAGGTTACAAGTTACTTGACCACAGAGACATTAAGAAGTATTTATTGGCTTTAAAAAGGGGCCTAACTAATGCTCCAGTGTAGAGTGAGGTTGATAGGCCTAAATGACTCTGTGGTAAATCCAGTTTTCTCTGCGTTAGTTAAAAGTGTTTACATGACTACATAGTATCTCTGGTTTTCGTTCCTTCGTTACAATTTTCCAACAGAAGTTCACAGGTCTTTGTTCAAATGAAGACCCTTGTGGTCTTAAAGGTGCATTAGGGTAGCAGTAGTGGTGATATGTGAGTATTGACAATCTGTTTCTTTGCCCAGATGCTTTGAGATTACTGTAATTTATCTCTAATATATACCATTCACATATTGCATGGCATACATACAAACTCAGGGTCAAGGGTACGAGATTCAGTGACTCATTTATAATGACATATATTTTCTTTCTCTCTTTTTGTAGGATTTGTGGATACTGTGTTCCAAGATCTGACCATCATTGTGTTTGGTAAGAATTAATACTTGATAAAATTAGTTTTTTTTTTCACCACTTGTATTCAGGTTTCCTCTGCAGTCACCCTTTTCCTGCATTCAACATTTATTGCGTCTTATTTAACTGTGTTCACTCAAGTAACACAATCACTAAAAACATTGTAAGCTTGCCAAACTTTTCATCTGTATTTTTCAATGCCATTTACTTGAGTCATGAAAGTGAAACCAAATTCATAAGTAACAATAAGTTTTATCCAAAGGTTGCAGGATGAAAAATTAAATTAAAGTATCGTGTTGGTTCCTTCTTGACTGAAAATTCAGATGAAAGAAAACTTTCTTGGGAAAACATATGCAGGCACTTTCTTGCTGGGAGTCAGCAATTTCAATTTTCAATACAGTTCAATTTTGAATGGATATTTGCTACAACATGTTTGGTTATCAGTGAATTATCAACACAGTCTTTCCTCTTTTTTTTTTGAAATCTGGTAATGTTTTGGAGATGTATTTATCATATTTGTTATTGTTTTCCTCACAGGACAAACTGTTGTATTGGACAGCACAATCATCATTCCTTCCTTGCTGCTATAATTACTTTTGTGGTTACTGGACTATGGGGAGTCTATCTATCTTTTTTCACTATCTGCACATCTAAAGACAACAGCATTTTCCATGTGGATTGTTCAGATGTCTATGCTAATTCTCGGTAAGTTTAGTCCAATTCTAAGTCCTCTCTCTTCTTCAAACCCGTTCTTTGGAATGTCACACAAGGAAGCATTTGGTGACATCTCAAAGAGGAGCTTCATAGGAGACAATGTCACATGGTATTTTTTGTTGAGATTGATTTAAGTGCCATCTTTTCATTCAAATTAGCAAAGGTTTCCAACTTAATTTTTTTATTTCAATATTTCCTAATAGCAAAGCATAAACTTAATTTTGACCCAAAGAGTATCTGAAGTTGTGGTTGTGTTGATTAGTTTGTCAGAGAAGGTAATTTCTCAACATTATAAGTCAAAAAGTCATATATAGAGGGGGAAAAGGATTTCACATTCTCTATATGTGATAAATGCTGCACACACCATACTGAAATAACCATTGAGAAAATGCCAAAATGTACCTGGCTTCGACCCACTTCAATAAAGCCTTTCGCTGACAGGTTTCATTTTCCTTTTCAGGTCTTCTGTTGTGTTTGTTGCATGTTGGTACACAATCATCTTCTCGTTAGGCATGTGTGGGCTTCTGTTACAACAGCTTGTATTTATTAGCCTGAATTTGACTGGTGATGAGTTCAGAAGGTCTTCTAAGAGGAAGTCATTTTGTGAAGTGATAAGGACACATAACCATAACAAAGGATTTATTAGGAACTGGATTCAATTTTTATGTCCTCAAGATATTGTCTCCATTTCTGGAGAAGTAGTTTAGAATTGTGTGGCTAGTTATAAAATCTTAAGTGTTTTAAACTAGCAGCAATGAAAAAAGGAATAGCTGATCTGCTTATGGACCTTTTTATTCTTCAAAAGGAGGAGCAGAAATAAGAGGCAAGGGCAAGGATATTAAAGAAAAAAAAAAGAAAGAAAGAAAAAGTTGTGAACAAACCAAAATAATGGCTATGAAATGAACCTAGTTTCTTACTCATTCAATTCATGGAAAGTATTTTCTGCTTTGAAGGTTATTGATTATTGGATAAATCAATTATAAGTTATTGCCTGTTATTAAATATTGACTCTGATTATAAGAATATTATGATTCATAACTTTGTATGTCAAGGGATTTTGCTATTATATTTTTGGTTTTCAACCTGACAGCACAGAAGGGAAGGGTGGGTAATCTAGGTGTGAAAACAGTGTGATTTGTGACCCTCCATTTAAAAATTCCCAGCCATGCCCTTGGGCGCATATTCTCCTCATTTTCAGAGTGAAAATTTCCTTCTCGAAAAAACACCAATAAAGCAATCATTGCAACGAAATTGGGATTTTGACCAGCATGCCATTAGGGCAGAGTACATGTGGTACTCTGCAGGTTTCTTGTTTGGTTGCCAGGTAAGTATCAATCATATGTTTAATTGAAATATCCCTTACCCTGACGAAATGTCCATGCTAAACAATTAGCCTTCTGCCATTTGATCAGAAAAAGCAAGCAAAGCATCCAAGGAGAATATTTGCTGGTTTTCTTTGAAAGGGCGCACAGCAATGCGGATGTGCTTTTCTATTCCATCTCAGCGGGCTCTTGCAGTCTAAATTACCTTCGTTACCAGTTTCTCTCTTTGAGAAATAGGACAAGCGAAAAATTTGCCGAGTGCGAGATATAGTTCGCAGAGTTTCCTCCCATTGAATAAGGAAATGAATTACTAAGCCCTCAAATCTGTAAATCGTAAATTATGGCTTATTTTTTTGGAAAAAATGCCTCTGGCCTCATCCGGTGAGACGGACAAATTTCAACCTGAAGTCGAGGTTAGCGTTTATCCGGCGCGAATCTTCGTCATTTGTCTAGTATGCCGTTGGTGGTGGTGTGAGGGAAATCTCAAACTAATTTGAGTTGGCCATGGGAAAGACTTTAGAAGAGTGTCACAAGATCCTTGGCGTGAATTATGGCGCAACAGAAGGTATTTTTTTTTAGGAATTCCTACAATTTACCAGCTGATTTTTGTGTGAATTTCGTACGTACCGGCTGCGACAGTTTGACGGTTAGCATGTTCTGTTTTTTTCCTAATTTGAAGAGTTTTTCAGCTTAAACGTCCGAATTTTAGCCAGAGTTACTTTGAAACTGATCAGTCGTGAGTTGGAATTACTGTATCCAGGGAAAGGTTCAGCCTATGTGCAATGGAGTACTGTGTGTTGTTTACTTTGTCTTCGTGTAATCGTCAATATCCTCATCAGTTCTGCATTGACTGAACCTGGCTGTAAATAGCGCAGTAACTCTTTGTAATTAAAATCTCTGTCGCTTAAATGCTTCTCGAAAGTGTATTACCTTTTGAAAGTTTACAAATCGATCGGTTTCAGGATAGATGTATGAAGGAACTAAAGAAATAGATTTATGGCCTGCGGGTAGGCTTCCATATCATGAATTTTGTAAAATTTCACCATTTCAGTTTGGAAAGTAGGAAAGAAGCTGTTACAGGGATGATAATGTTTATGATATATTCCAAAAGTGATTTAGCCCTTAAATTCCCGAGAGTACAGTTCTTACAGTATCGACTAATACAGATTTAAACAGGAATGAGATGAGAAGATCTCCGTATGGCTAACACAACGGAGAATTTCAATTCCGACGATGGGAGTAAAGGGGTTTACATACTGAAATTTATCCTTTACAATATCAATTCTTTATCCAACAAAACTGGTGGTGAAAGGGAAGAAACTTGTAAGATCAAGGTGATATCTTAATAGAATACCTTAATCTCCTAACTAACTAACAAAGAAGTGTTTAACAATTGATAGAGAGGAGATTTATCATTTAGACTTGAGGACTTTGGAGTTGAAAGTATTGAAAAATTCTCTCTTTATGTCAGATGAAATCAAGAGTGCTTACAGGAAAAAGGCACTGCAGTGTCACCCAGATAAGGTATTGATACTCAGACTAGAGAGTGTGGCAAGAGTGTACACAAGTCTTTTGCTTAAGTATTCAGTTTGCATATCATTAGCATATGGTTTTATGTGGTAGTTTTAAAACTAAAAGGCAGTACTGCAGCTATATATGCATAGGTTTTCATCTCCCAGTTGTTTTGCCTTTGGTAGATGCTGCTAAAAGTGACTGCACTGACAAAAAATCTTCATGGATTCTGCCAGACTCTGCAGACTGGCCTGATACTGTACCTTGCACTATAAATGTGATATCAAATCCATATCTCCAGCTGGGACAATAAATATATGTTATTCCTAAGAGGATCGTATGTGAATATTTTCTGAATAGTTAGTGTATAAAAGACTGTTAGGAAGTTAAATTTCTTGGCAAGAATATGTTTGTTTCATATAATGTAATGAAATAAACTCAGATTATAGTACTTACTGAATGAGTTTCTAGCTGTCTCCCCTCTTATGTGTGCGGTTGTAGCTCTGTACTAAAATATTCATTTATTTCTTAGAATCCTGATGACCCCTTGTCAACACAGAAATTCCAGGAGTTAGGCCATGCATATCGACAACTGACTGGTAAAGAGAGAATTGACTCTGTTCCAATAATACATGGATCAAACAAATTTCATAGAGAAAAAATTTGGCTATGAATTTAATTAAAACCAACTGCAGAGTCTGTTAATCATTTTTTTTTTGTGTTAAGGGGATGAAGATGATGACAGTGACAATGATTACAAAGACTATGACATGGATCTGTGGAAAAAGGTAAAATCTGAACTCCGAGTTTGTTGTATAGAGATTGAAACAAAAAGCTAACAAAGAGCATTCTAGAAAAGCAGTAATATGGGAAATATTAATAAAACTGATCATCTTGAAACAAGCTGTATGGAAGAGGATAGTGTTTTCAGTCTCTTGTTATTTGAAACATTATATTCTTTTTTAATCTTTTATCACTGTTGTCTGTGAGTTGTGTCATAATTGTTAAAAAACCCATACTAATTCTTTTTTCATCAGTTTTTCTTCTTTTTATTCAGAGATGAGTTCATCCAAAGAGGTAACAGTATTTTAACTTTTCCTGGTTTGCACTATATAAAATAAAATATTCCTGTGAATAATAAGTCCTTCAAACTTGTACCTCAAACTGCTTCCAGGTAGCAATGAATTACTGACAAGAGAAAATATCCTTAAACCTATTATTACAATAAACTACTTTTTTATTTTAACCCTGCTACCCCACTGGAAATTTCTGTATGAGTTTGAGTCTAGCTCTTTGGAAAATTTTTGCCTTGACAACTTCCTCTCTGTTGGTATTTCAAACAACTTTCCTTGTAATTGTTTTGTATGGCATTGTCGCAACTGTAATTTTAAGCTAAGATTTACATTCCCTTTTTTTTTTCCTCCTATAGTTTGTTGCCAGTGCAGCAGATGTGTAAGGTAATATGTGCAATTTAAAACTTTAAACTTAAAATGTTCCTAAAATTCTTTTAAATTTTGTATTAACATATTTGATATGTAATGTATTTGGGAAGCTTTAAATATTAATAGGATATGTTTCCTGTAATACCTCTTTTGCAGATCAAGAGAAGAAGAAGAAGATGATGATGATGATGATTTCCTAGCTTCCCTTGTAAAGGTGCACAACACAAGATCAAATTGTAAAAAAAATTTTTTTAATTTAAATCACAGACGTATTTTCACACCCTGTTGGAAATTGATATTTTTGTTCCTTTTTTTGTAAATGATAGGAGCAGGATGAAGACTTCACAGAAGAAGTATGTGTTGAGTTTTAAAACTAAAATTATCATGGGCCAGTAGAATTTCTTTGTCCTTTAGAGTTGTTCAGTGAGTTGTCTTTGACTCATAGTGATGAATGCACAAATTTTTCTCATCAGTCTAGTTGTTATAGAGCCTAGAAATGAACTGCTAGAATGAATTTTAAATTTGCTCAACTGTAAGCTTAAATGTTCTGATCCTTTGTTTTTTTCCACTATGAATTAGATGGCTCAGTTCACAAGTTTTGCAAACCTCAAAGAGCAAAGAGAGGCCAATAAAAAGAAGTTCTGTGATGTAAGCATCAATGTGATTTGTAAACAACTAAATTGCACTTGATATGATTTATATATTTATTTGTATAACGATGAGGCTCTTTTTGAAAGCAGAGAAACCTGTCAAATGGAAAAATTAAACAAAAAGGAGTGAAAGGAAATCAGGCAAGAAAATATCCAGTTTTAATTCTCGCTAACTTTGACTTAAGCCAAACCTAAATACTTAATTTGTAGGGTTTTATTAGGCTTTGATGACCATGTTTACATGATATATTATTAGGTTAGGGCTGGTTATATCTTTCAGAGTTGTTATTTTGCTATTTTAGATTTCTTAAGCTAATTGCTTGAATGAGTCTCTGACATTTCTTTTTCCTTATCTTAATTTCCCTCAGCCAAAGTTAAAGAATAACAAACAACTTAAAGCAGAACAATGGAAACGAGAAAAGGTGTTTAAAAATACATTACTGAAAACTCCTTTAGATTTGCTGCTTAATTTAAACTGTAAGCTGATGCCCAGCTTAGCCTCTAGAGCTGTAGCCTCATTGTGGCACTGAAGGATGTGTTGTGGATGCCTGTGTGTTCAAGAAGCCTAGCAAAGCAAGCATGTAAGAGGTTTGTTAGGTTTGTTGGGGTCTGGCATCAGATTCTCACAAACCTGTAGTCCAATTGAATTTTGCTTGAATGCTTTGCAGAAGTGATGAGAGCCTGCTCGTAGATTTCTAGAGTCAAAGAAATAATTAACAGAGAAGTGGGTGATTGAGCTGAGAAAGAAATAGGACTCATGGTTTCATTGCAATTTTCACATGTACTATTTGTTTAATGCTACAGGAAATATCTGAAATAGCAGTCCAAACTAAAGGTGTAAATCAAACTCTACAGCAAAAGCATAAGGTAAGATTAATATACAGTGACATTTTAAAGGTACTGCAGGACCAAAGGCTGCCACCCCCCCCCCCTTTAACCGCCACCCACCACTTAATAGTGGTTTTCTGTCATTGTTCATTTTAGTCTTGTGGATGAGTAATGTTCAGACATATCATGTGGTGGCTTTAGACAGAGGTCACTTCTTAATACATTAATTCTTCCTTGATGATTTTTTTGTTCAATTGCATGTCCTTTTCAACTCCTGGAGTGCCACTCCACTCCAAGGATTGCATCTGTGTGGTTGAAAACCAGTAAAACTGAATTTGTGAATCTTGGCTTAATCCAATTCTTCAAATGAAAGTCCAATATTGAAATGAACATTGGAGTCAATATTTCAGTAAGCAAACTCAAATTTGGTTCCTCTTACAGACACTTAACCAGGCATCAACTCTGATTTTACCATATGATTACTATGGATCTTTTTCCCTTGTTTTGTCCTCATAACAGGCTTTTTCTAGAGATTCTAAAACAAAGACACCTACGCAGCGTAGAAGGTATGGAGATGACATGATCAAGAGATCAAGTAGCCTATGGATGAGTAATGTGATCATAATGCTACTTTATGTACTTTGTAGTTTTGATCATCTTGGCAATGTTTACTTTGGTCAAGAGAAAAATGTGAAAGAACTCAGTGATGGTGCTTGTAACAAGAGGAATGCAAGGAAAAAGAAGAACAGGAAGGTATTTGTCATTTGTTAAGTCTAAGGTCACTTGCAGTTTTTATTTTAGACTGGAAGAGAGATGAAATGTAGAGGTGTTTAGTGCATGATGTCTGGTACTTTGGCATATATTAGCTCCCAAGAATCTTATGGCTGCTTCTCTTTGTTGCTGTTAAAAACCTCTGTCACCTAAAACCTGAATGCTTACTGAAGTTGCACATTTAAGGATATCACCTGCTTTAAGGGAGCTCAAGACTAAAAGTTCCTTTTGCAGCTGCCAATTCAAAAAATGTGCTGTTTCATCGACTTCAGCACACCCAACCTCTTTAATGTTAATTCTTTTTTAAAGTTGTATCCTTATGTTGATTTATTGGGAACTGTGGTTATTTTTGCTTGTGTAATTTCTATATACTTAACTAAGCAATATTATCCTAAAAAGCTATGTCACAAAAAGAACATCATGAAGAAAATATCCTCCAGGAAAATTGAGAATACCTTTCAATTTTAGAAGAAGAGACCACAAGATTACTGCTCTGTAATTCTGTGGTTTTAAGACAATATACAACGGTATTTTGAACTTTTCAGAAATCATCATCAAGACATCAAGATGACAAAGAAACAAGCTCCAAATCCACAACAACTGTTCCTGAGCAGAAATTTGTTCCAAACGTTTTCAGAAATGTCACAATCAAACCAGAAACAACGCGGAGACAAGATGAACTTACGGGGAGGTTACCATGTTACACAAGTCAGAGAAGTGTTTCAGGCAAGGTACATTACGTAGTATAAGTACAAAGAGCATCATCGATCTCCTTGTCATTTTATCATCGTCTAACAGCTATTCAGTCAGTCAGCCAGTCAATTATCTACTTCAATTTAAAACAAGAAGAAAAAAGGAAAAATAAATTCAAGGATGAAATCAAACCGTAATATTATTCACATTTCTCACGAATTCCAACTTTCTGGGCAAAACTGTGAAGGACCAAACGGTTCTTTAGAAATTACATCAAGGTTTTTTTTAGCTATCGAACTTTAAACCTGTAATTCTTTTTATTTTGGGTAGCAAACTGGAAGAGTATGGTATGAGTATCCAAAATTCGGCCCCGCCCCATCCAGACCAAGTTCTGTTACGAACGTGTGGCAGAAAAGACAAGAGAAACAGATGCTGCTGGCGGAGCTACAGCCTTCTGATCAAAATGATGAAGAATTACAGCTACAAATGGCCTTGGAACTGAGCAAGAAACAAGCAGAAATTGACGAGCAACAAAGGTTAGAAACTTAAAAAAATAAAGTAACAAGAACACCTGCAAACGGTCATGAAAAATCAGGGAATATTATATCTTTAAAGAATACAACTCTGAAGAAATTTGGAGTTTGACCTAAACAATTTTCATTTTTGTTCACAGAGAGATCACCTTACTGGAGAGACAGATGGAGGAAACACTCCAGTTGGAGAAAAAACTTAAATGTCAATCCAGCAAGGTAGAGATTCAAGCCAAACAAGCCACTGTTATGGGTCATGACAGTTTTCCACCGCTAGTGGGACATGTTGATGATGAGTGGGTGCTACCTTCGAGCGGTGAGAATAAGGGCGATGGAAACGAACAAGAAAAAAATGACTCCAGAAAATTTGCTCGCAACAGGGGCGATGATGACAATGATAGTAGTACTGAGACCTTAGAACGGTGTCACAAGTCCAAACCTGAATCCAAGATGGAGCACTTAAGAAAAGGAAGCGTTGAGGCGAATGGAGTAAATGATAGGACAATGTTTTTAGGCAAGTCGCACTTTCAATCGCCACAGCTTTGCCGAAGACACGATTCTGAAACCAATTCTTGTCCATACGGGAAAAATTGTTGCTTGGGTAAGCACTGCAAGTACTTACATCCGTCATCGATTGACAACCGTAAAAGATCAAAATCAGGTGAATTTAATTTGGGCAGTCAAGATCAGTGCGATTCTAAGGTTATTGACAGGGATAACAGATCAGAGCCAAGCAGCTTAACGGGAAAACAAATGCAATTAGTTGCGTCTTGTGAAGGGGTGGATAGAGAATCGGAACCCTGCTGTGGATTACAGAACTATGGAAAATCAGATGATGTCTTCATACAATCTACTGGCTTTTATACGACACAGAAATCTCGCTATGTTGGAGAGACGGACAATCCTAACACCGCGTTGAGAGAGGAACATAATGAGTGCGACATAGGTACCAGTGAATTTGAGAGTGTAAACCAGTGTTCAAGATTCGACATTCCTGTCAGTAAGTCAAAGACATTACTGAACAACAGGTTTTCATTATGTGAGGGGACAACTGAAAATAACAGCAATGATGATCAAACAGGTCTCTGGAACAAGAAATACGCACCAACAGGGAATCCTCAGAAAGATGCCAAATGTGGTTCAATCTTGTTTAAAAAATCCTCGTCAGGAGCAACATCAAGTGCAGCCATTACTGTTACAGCTCCAACTGTGTACGTTGTTGCAGACTCTCAGTTTCCTTTTGGAGCACCTGCTGGTAAAGGCCTCCACCAAGCAGCTTTGGGGTTACGATCTAATGCCAATCTTTCAAGTGAACAGAAACCACAGAATTCACCGGGAGCCTTTAACCAGTCTTCGAGTTCGGTTAACAATAGTGAAAGACAGATTACAGCAGCCACAACAAAAGTAATGACTCAAAGCCGGAAAGAAACCTCTGCAGGTCCTGGTCCTGGTCCTGGTATTTCTTTACTTCAAACTGCGTCAGTGTCGTCTGAAATTCTGCCAAGTCCACGCTGTAGTTCTAGTACTTCTCTGCAAACCCCAGCAGCCATTCAGACTACGACTACTAATATTTTCCCGGTATTTCCTGGTTTTCCGTTTCTTCCATTTGCCAGTGTTTATCCTTGTATTAATCCAGCAAATGCTGCTGCTTCTGCAAGCCTGATGTCGGGATCGACAGACGAAATATCCTTTCCAGTGACATCTGGAGCATCTAGTCAGCATGAAGGATCTTTCGTCTCGAACCAAGTAATACTACGAGCTCACCTAAAGGCTGGTCTCAGTGGTGGCTTGTCACCCTTAGGCCAGGTTCTTCCAACGCAGAATGCCCCATTAATAATGGCTGCGGAAGGAAGGAGTGAGTTAGTGCCAAACCTAGCGCAGCTCTCCGAACCGGACGACCTTAGTGAGCTCCAGTCTCCAACCTCAATGCTACTAAAGCCATTTAATGTCCCATTTCCATTAATCAACCCTCTATCATTTGTTAACATCAGCACAGGGATGGCTTTAGGGACACCATGCTCAGTGCTTCAGAATGGCTGCCAAACTAGTTCTACCTCTGTGCTAACTGCCCCAGCTCAGGTGCAAGGTAATGATAAAACCAGAAAGCAGTCCAAAGTGGAGCAAAAAGGAACGGGTGTTAACACTCCCACGAAGGTGAAACGTGAGTTTGGAAAGGAAGATGACGCTTCTGCTGGTTTTGGCGGGAAAACGAAGATGCTTAGAAGACCTATTACAAGTGAGTGTAGGATCTTGCTAATCTTTTAACTCCCAAAAGTGATTAACATGCAACTTCTCCCAATAATATCCATACATTATTGAGCAAACAGGTAATGAGATTACTTAAAGTTATCAGGAAGATGTTATCTGGATATAAACTCACAAGGAAAGGTGTAGCAGTCAGAGGGGAGAATTAACAATCAGATCTTTGGAGTTAAAGTGTCGTGATACAGTGATCAGAAGAAACAGTAAACAATCTGAAAAGACAAGAGTATCAGCTAAAGAGAAAGAGGAAGTTTCACGATTAATTTACAAGGAATCCATTCTGATTGCTTGAAGGGAGAAAGAGTAATCGACATGATTTTGTAGGGCTCTTGAAGAAAAATTTAAAACGTTAATGTGAGTTTGTACTATCAATCACAAAGGTCTGATTTGGTAGAAGCTGCGTTCTGGCTAAACGATCTTGTCGCACCATTATTTTAATTGAGTTTTCGAGGCCGCTGCTTTGTTGTTCAGTTCGTTTACATTCATTGAATTTATTTGTCCTCTTCGTCTACAGTTCCTATGGTGATGCAGCAGCAAGCATCCAAGTAAATTTAGAGATTTTCATACATTTTGAGAAATGGCAGTACTTCCTTGGTGAGCAACAGGTGACAAGGCCGCCATACGAAACTCGGAAAATAGTATCAAGACGAATCAATTTCCCAATCAAAGACAGTTTGATACAGCTGTTGTTTGAATTTCGAAAATGATATTAAGTGCATGGTAAAATACATCGATTGTATATTAAGTTTGAATATTAATTGTTGATAAATAATGTTGCAATTCGTATTGTCTCTCACGGGAAAAGGCTACTATGTTAGAAAATAGAGATATTTATTGACGAACATCTGAAAACTTAAATCAGAACAACAGACCAGAAGTAATATTTGATGGTTATCTTGAAATGACGCTTCGACAGACGCTTATACTCTCAGAAGGGGTATCACAACTTTGCAAATACATGTATTGGGTTTGGTTTGGTTTGGTTTGGTTAGATCTTTTAGTCGTTACAGTTGAAAAAGTTTTCGATTTGACGTGGAAAAAGGCTTACGGAATAAACTCAGAACACTCAATCAGGAAACACTACCGCAAGTTTACCCTCTGATTCATTTCACTTTTCCTCAAATCTCGTGTAAGGAGATTCTCCTCATACACACCCCGAAAAACAAAAAAAATACCCCCTAATCACCACGAAAGCACATATTTTTACCGCTTTTCAAAGTGGCGGGCGAGCCTATGCATCTCCAATTTCAACTGACATAAATCTTCTCGTGAGTGTTCCGTATCTCAAATTATTTTGTATTAACTCCTAAGGGAAGTTTTGGAATTATTTTGCCTCTAACTTAGGAATTGCCCTTTGTGTGACAGAGAAATAAAAATAATGATTCACTTTTACTTATGAATTTCATTGTTGTTTCTGATTGCTTTGATGAAAAATGCTGAGATCTGACAATTTCTTTTGCGTATGTTCCCCTGGTTATTTTCGAAGCAATTCCCAGAAGTCCATAGGGAACTCAAAAGGATGCAGGCCAGTTGGACCAGCCTTTTGTCTCATTTAAACTGCAGACATTCAGATTCAATTATACAGGTTTGTGTGCAGGGAAAGTTCATGCAAAGTCATGCGCATAAACAAAAATATTGTTGTCAGTCAGATGTAGATTTTTTCCTTATTTGAGTTCTCTTACAGTTTTAAGCCATTCATTGTGGTACATTGGTCTGTATGTCTAACATCGCCAACTATTCTGTCAGAGTGCTGAGTCGCCTAATAAGTCTAATAACAGTGCACGGTTATAAACTCAACTGAATAAAAACGAGAGCCTCTTTTGTCATGAGATTTTGAACGATTAGTAGATTTATACCAGAGCGATTGGAATTAATCGACTACGATTTCTGTGTTTGCTGATTTGGGCCATACAACACCTTTGTTCCCCTTTATTCTGCGTGACGAGCCCGAACAACAGTTGCGAAGGAGGTTAGTTTTTAAGGCTTGAAGGACACGGTAATAGGTAAAGAATAAACACACTTGTTCAGTTTTCTCTGATTATGTCCTCGCGGACTCGCTAGTAGTGAGAATTTTGATATATTGCAAGTTACGCATCGCGTGACCTCCAAGTACTTTACCCCGACGGGAGTAGGGTAAGCCCATCACGGTCAAGGTACTGGAATCGACAATGACGATGTTTTGTAAACTGTAAAAAGAAACATGGCGGGTCCGATTATGGACACTGCTTGTATTACATATGAAGGGGTTTCTTTTGAACAAGATCTATTCCCAAGAACTAAAGAGCCAATATGGATTCTTGGAAAGAATTACTCTACCAACAAAGGTAGAGATAACTTCACTTTCAACCCTGATCTCGTGAAAACTCATATTTGCCACAACGCAACTCTGCTGTAAAATTTTTCATTTGCTTTGTTATTGTTTGGGCGTCAGCATTAACTCCTGCGTTATCTTGAGGATGCATTCATGCGCTAATCTACAGTAACTTATTTAACTCGTGCTGCTGATGTGTTTCATTTCTTAATTGAAACCTTTTTGCGGAATGGCAATTGAGACGTTTCAGTTTTGTACAGAGATGAATAATTTTTTTTCCGAATGTGAAGCGAAAGTAGATATTTCCGTTTTTGTTGTAGATATGCAGTGTTTGCGTGGACTTGATTGTAACCCATGCCTGACTTGTTTATTTAGCCATGATTCAGGAACCTAATGGTGTCAATGCAAACAACATTTAAAAAATATATTTTAACATCATTTTACTAGTAGAGGATCTAAATTTACTTAGGCTTTAACTGTTTTTTTTTATTTCAGGAGAAGATTCAATTCACATTCTAAGAGATATTAGGTCTAGAATTTGGTGCACATATAGGAAGAATTTCTCAGCAATTGGTGGGTAAAATAATTTAATTTTTGTCTTGAAAATGAGACGTCAATGAGTTGTCAACCTTATCATCAGCCCCTTGAACTCTGGTTCAAGAGGTCCAAGCCTATGTGTTATTTCACCTGTCAATATAATTGGTTCCCAGAAAATAAAAAAGTTAGAAAAAAACTGAAAAATTCTTGCTGGTGGCTTGAGAGAGACAGTTATCTCAATGTTCACAATTAAATGCCTTGTACTGAAGAAACAAGGTCAAGATTTGACATGACTGGTGTGTATGACTAGGAGTCACACTTTTTTTGTCCCTTTTGGCTATTTATAATTCTTCTTGTCTGTCCCACAGGAGGCACAGGGCCAACTGCTGACAGTGGCTGGGGGTGTATGCTGAGATGTGGACAAATGATTCTTGCAGAGGCTTTGATTTACAGACATCTTGGAAGAGGTCAGACTTCATTGAATTCTCTTGAAACCATAATTATATATGATAACAAGTATAACACAATGAAAGTTGTAGTAACCTAACCCTAAGCACCACTACAAGCTATCTAAAAACAGAAACTTTCTCTCATCCACTTAGTGGCCACATAGGATAGCCTACATTGTAATCAAAGACAATATTTTTTAGCAAAAGTAAATTGTTGTTTAAAACTGCAAAATTCTGTTGTTTATCGGTTATCAATTTTCACTCTCAGTTTATTGATTAGCATCACTTAACATGAAATATGTTCATTGGATATTTTGTGAAGTGTTGATTGGGCTATTTATAGATTTTCCTCTTCTCATACAAGCTAAAAATTAAAAGAACCTGTAATGAGTTTTTTTATACTTTATAGACTGGCAGTGGGAGCCTGATGACAATAATGTTGTTTACATGCAGGTATATTAACCCACTTTCACTTTCAAGATCTGCAGCCTAATTCTCCTTACTATTTTCTATACCTTTCATTTAATGTTTGTTCAGAGAATTACATGTTGACTTAAATTAATTGTGGGATTGATATTTTTTTCTTTTTTTTCTCATCGCCACCCTCCTTGATATGCAAGGGAAATGACTTCTTAGTCATTCCCAGGAGTTAAAGGGTTAACTAGGACTTTCTCCTTATTAATATGTGAATTAAGTTAAAGGCAGAATATTGATTTTTAGTACTGTGACATAAATGTGTGATAGATGACAGTTATTGAATTTATTATGTATGATTATTAGATTTTACAGAATTTTCTGGACAAGAAAGATAGTTTATATTCTATCCATCAGATAGGTGGGTGAAACATGACAATGATAAATTTTATAACTCCTTTAAGTACAAAATGGAATGATGAACTCTTGACACAAACTGATATTTACTGATATATTTTACTGATCTTTGCAAAAATTAAAAAATCTTTTATTCTGATATCAGCTCAAATGGGTGTATCTGAAGGCAAATCTGTGGGGAGTTGGTTTGGACCAAACACTGTTGCACAAGTACTCAAGTAAGGTCACACTATTCTCTCAGTCCAGATTGTACAGCCCTACTCTGTACAGATATAATAACAGTTTCCTAGTTTTGGATGTGCCACAACATAGAATTTTAAAATTGTTTATTTTTTTAATTTGTTATGTGCACTCTTAGGACACAATGCTTTATACTAACTGTTGCATGATGGATTTACATTTTAAAATCACTTGATCAAATTATGGTTCTTCTTGATCTGCAGAAAACTAATGTGCTTTGATGACTGGAGTTCCCTTTGTATTCATATTGCCATGGACAACACTGTTATAATTAATGATATTAGTGAGTTTTAACAGTAATTATTCTTTATAACATAAATGATTTAATTTGAAATGTCTTTGGCTAATTCTTTTGTTGGCCTTTCCTGTGCCTTTCTTGAAGGTGGGTATAAAGGTTTTCTGGAATCACACGATTATTATTCTAGTGTTATTCTAAATCATTGCATGATGTTATATCTAAGGATAGAAACTGATGTGAAAAGCAAGTTATTTAACCTTTCTGTGCAAGGACACCCAAGAGATCTCAAAAAATATCCACACAAGCAAATATTTCTATCAAACAACATTCAGTTCTACGCTAATCTTCAAGTGTAAATAACCTTTTTATTCCTTTAGAAACTCTTTGCAAAAGAGATTCACCAACAAAGACTCATGGAGAAGCAACAAGCTACAGCCGTACATCGGCCGGGGTTGGAAGACAGAGAGGAGCAGCAGGTGGATCAGAAACAAAGGATGGCACAAAACACAGACGACAGGGCTGGAGACCTCTTTTATTGTTTATACCACTTAGATTAGGGCTGTCAGAGATGAATTCTGTTTATAATGAGCCATTTAAGGTGGGTACAATAATTTTTCACCTACTGTATGATTGATTGTTAAATCAAAGGCTGTAATGACCAAAATGTTCCTGTCTGTATGGCGGATGACAAGATAGAGGCTTGGTTTTCAATACCATAAAAGTCTGAAGAAAATTATTCTGAAAATTACAGATGGCTCCAAGAGGATGAAATGGATATGACTTGGTCACAAGGTGACCTGTTCCTCTCTCTTTCTACTCAAATTGGAATTTTATCATTATTATTAAATTGCTTGATTAACAGTGTGGTGTCAGTATACATATGACTTGCCTTCTGCACTGCCTCCCCACCTTGCTGTCTAGGAGTGTAATCTTGGTTATGTTGTAATGAGTGTGGGTATTCTGTGACAGACTAGCTCGAGTATGGACGGGAAGTAGAATTACTGACTAAAAAGTCACTCAATGATGAGAGAATTGGGATAAGCTCCAGCCATTGTATGCCATTATGTGTGTCCCGTAGGCTGCAATGCAAAATTATTTAGGCCATGAGCAGTCCCCTTTTCTCAGCATTGTTCATTGAACAAACATCATAGTTTGTAAAAATGAAATCCAGAGCCATTCGAGATCTGGAAATGGGTTGGTGCTCTTTTTCAGCCGCTTTCTCCCTGTTTATTTTTGTGAGGTACCAATGCAAATTCCTTTCACTTACACACTAGAAAACTTAGAAGAAAGCGCTTATTGTATTCTTAAAGTGATGACTTTTGTTGTTTTTCAGGCTTGTTTCACATTTAGGCAATCAGTGGGCGTTATTGGAGGAAAACCCAACCATGCGTATTACTTTATAGGATATTACGGTAACTATTTTTAAATGTTCTGTTACTACAATGTTTTTCAGCAAGTGATTAGAGGCAGTCCAAAGATCTGGAGAGGAGTTTTTTGCACATTCAAACATACGATTATTTTATCCTTCAGTGGAATCTATTTCTTAAGTTTTACTTAATTGCATTTACGTTTTTGTCACCCCCGTGTGAGATCGGTAACGTTTCCAGCTTGCTTACTTGAAGATGACTCACTTTCTTTTATTTCCTCTGACTAAAGGAAATACTCTATTGTATCTCGACCCCCACACGACACAACAGGCTGTGAACCCGGAGAAATTGAGTCAAATCCCAGATGAGGTAAGAATGTTGGTGTTCCGCACGAAACGCTTGTAGTGAATACTGTTTACGTATTCTTAGGTTTGCACGAAAAGGAATAAAAACGCCATCGTACTGTTATGGTGGTCTGAGTCGATAAAAGAAAAGATATCTTTAATGAGCCCTATCAACTGTCATTTAACAAGCTTCCCGGTTCGTTATAGAGGAGAGCCCCTCTTAACTTAATACGGGATGAGGAGATTATATGCGACGTGGGAGACACGCATCAAACTTTTCTCAAAGGGAACTCTCGCTTGTTACACTTTAGTTTTGTTTTTACCTTCTAGAAAACTAGCAACATCACGGTTTTCATTAAACTAAGACTTTACTTCGGCAATTACTCAAACTGGCTGTGTTTGTTGTACTTACAGAGTTATCACTGTGCATATCCGAGCAGGATGAACATCGCAGATTTAGACCCATCCATCGCTTTGGTAAGGAAAACATAAAATTTTGAAGTCTCTAGAACATCATGGCATCCTATATCCAACGTTTGGTGCTTCTTAAAAAATGTAAAAGCAGGGTTAAACCTTTTAAGAATGTGCGTGCGGCTTGCAGACACAGTTCCGCAACCAGCGCATCAACAATGGCAAATCTCGTCAGTCTTATTTGCATCAATCCGCGAGAGGTTTTCCTGAACTTAAGTAGTGACAGTGTAGTGGAAGCAGTGGTGAAAATTTATATTTTCAACAAGTCAGGTAACTTGCACTGAACGTAAGTTGAACCAATTTATAAAAGTCTTTAGCCGTGGCTAACGAACAGAGTCCTCAGTTCTGTGTTAATGAGAGAGATAATTAGAGATCCCTCTACTTGGAGTTTTTACGCTGATTACTGACGATTATTTTTTTTGCGTTTTGCGCCTTTACTATGAGTTTAATACCTCACGATTTCCGTGCAGAAGACCTCTCTTGGCATAATACTTCTGATTTAAAGCTTGATCATTGTCTAATCCTCTTGATACTTATGTAGCCCCTGTGCTGTTTCAAGAAGTGTTCAGATTTCCACACCTTTCTCCGATTTGATATGCGTAAGAAACTTTCTATTTCCAGGCAGAACTTCTTGTTACAAGACAAAAAAAAGAAAAATTTGATTCGAGAAACTATGCCTCGTGATAGCTTCCAGTGTGTCAGAGAGCTCGGCATTTATGTATTGATTATTATTTTGCGCGCTCACCGAACAAAGCTGAAAAACAGGAACTGGTTGTGGTTTTATGCGAGATAACAGGGGTGGGGGTACATACATTTTCCCCGCATATTGAGATATGGATAGTGACTGAAGGTAGTGTAGTGGGTCGGGAAAGGGGGGGGGTGGTCACCAAAAGATGTGCTTCATAAGGCTCTTTTACCGGTCTATTAGAGTAGCTATCCGAGGTAGCATTGTACAAATACCAGATTAGTGTCTCGTATTTAATGTTCTGTGTGCTTTGCAGGGATTTTTCTGCCATTCAGAAGAAGACTTCGATGACTTATGTCTGCAAATTCATAAGGTATGTTTTTTTTTTTTTTAAATTTATTTGTCTGTTCTGAAGAGAGCGGCTAGCGGGGCTTGGCATACAGCAGTAAGGTAATCTGTAAGGAATATAGTTGGTTCTATCGCGGCCAGGCTGATGTATTTTGTACTAAAATGACATCTTCTTTCCTTGGTAGCATATCCATTCCGGACACAGGAGACCCATGTTTGAGCTAGCAACTGTCAGACCACCTCACTGGCCGTCATTAGAAATACCGCAGAGACCTGGTGACGAATTGAACCGCAGCCAGCAGTCTGGTAAGATAGTGTGCCAGTCACTTAACGAGAGTTTACTTATTTAGCAAGCTGAAACTAAGTAACACGTATTTTCTTTGTCTTCTTTTTCCTGTTAGATTTTACTGAGCTTTCTTACGAGTCCGACGATACAAAGGAATTTGATACCGATGGAGAATATGAAATTCTGTAAACCCGCGAATTATATTTGAGTATGCAGTGGAGGAAGATTTCTTTCTAAGTGTGTCATTTGATAGCTCCGGAAATAAAATGACAACATATCTGAAGTCACATACGCATCGTATTAGTGTACGTTTTAGAAGTGTTCACAGCTTACATATTTTGCGCCATTTCCTTGTCAGAAACCATGACACGCATCAGAGAATCAGATAAAATAGAGTGTATTGAACAGCGAAAGGTGACCACAGTGATTAACTACGGAAGATTGTCTTTTTGCAAACCATTGTTCACAAAGATAGTTCCCAGCTATCTTGGAGAAGTGATAGAGGTAATAATATGTCAGGAAAAGGAATTTCACTTGTAAGTGCTTAACACTGACACAAACACGATTCAGTTTAAACTCTATAACAGTTGAATTTTTTCTCTTTTGGTGTTTAAGTTATATTGCACATCAATTTGTGGTATTCTGTTCACACCCGCCTCCAACCCTTAAAAGAATTGGGAAGGGACCCTTTTCCTTTTTTTTCTTTTTTTTTCTTTTTTTTTTGAGGACTGGGGGCGGCTGTGCATAGGTATGATACGAAATTGTTGAAAATTTTTGGTGAATTTTTTGGTAATACGGCGAAAGAAGGGCAAAGAAAACCAGTTCAAGAGAAATTTAATGTATTACGATCAATAATTATGCGAGTTGAATATATTTTAAGATGGCGTTGTTTTCTCATCAAAGAGAACAACACGTGTATATGGACATGGAAATTTATTTTTAATGTATAATTCTAAATAAAATTTCACGAAATTTTGCATCGTTGCTTGTGGTTCTTTTATGATTTGAAACCCAGACCTCTCTCAGAGATTTAAAACTCTACTACTGTGTCTCCCAGGAGACAAACTCTTGTCCAGCCTGACCCAGGATCCCTTTCGGTGAAGACGTTACACAATGTACATGTGGTTCGCGAACATTGAATATTGGATACCACCCTTTTTAAGCACGTAATGGTGCAAATTATACCACTTGAAGCAGCGCCAAACCTTTAAAAAGGATCTAAATTAAGCTTTGGCAATACTTGATAACATTTTAAAAGCTTATAAATTATCCTTAGTAAGGGCCTGAATTTATCTATTCACAGTAGCGACCCAGTTTTCCGAGCCCACACTTTGATAAAACATCTAGCGTCCGATACAAAGAGTGATATTGATGGGATCAGCGTCGGATAAATTTGATCATTTGAGCGAAAATCTGAATGTTTAGATAGAGGTGTAAGTTTTCCAGAAACCAGCCTTACAATTTACTTTTGCGATCATTTACCTCGAAGATGGCGAAACTGTATACCATCAAATTTTGTACCAATCATATATTATTCTTCTTTTTTTGTACGAACTTCACATCAATGCCGCTTTTATTTTCATGAACATTAAAATACCGATGCGAGGTGTGAAGAGGAATTCAGTCGATAACAATTTTAGTTTTTTCCGGTTGAAAAACCTCAACAGCATCTGAAGGAAGAGAAGTCTAATAACTTCTTCCCCTCTTTTCGAGAAAAATGTATAGTCACAGGGAACGTTTTCGTTGTGTGATCAATGCTTTACCGCCTTCAGTATGCCCTCTTGTTTAGTTCCATATGTTTTGGTGACGAAAAATTCCATCGCGAAATTAAATGGACCTTACCCTTCCTATCAAAGATAGCAAAAAACCACCATATTTCCAGTATCTTCGTCAAACACATGGCGCCGAAATTCTTTTTTGAGCGCAAATGTCGCAAGTTTAATCGCACGCACGACAAGTCCGGACAAGACAAATTAACAGACCCCGCAGTAGGATATCAAGTTGATTATTCCCGTTATCGTGGATGATCTTATTTTCAAGAGGAAAAGGTCGCATTCGGGGCAGTGTGCTTTAATCTCTGTCAGTCTTCAAACAAGTTTAACATCTCTGGTGGGATCTGAGAAGACTTTGTTTTGATTTGAACTCAATCCAAACACTAACGATAGATTGGAAAATATGACTAAGTATTTGAATTGTTTTCGACGAATTCGAGCCTGCGGAAATTACCTCGATATCTTTAGATCTGTGATTTTGATGGCAACGTTTTTCTCACTCGGTTGACAGCCAAGCTATGAAACAAAACAGTCTCCAGTACTGTGGCTGGTTTTGGAGGCAGGAAGCTTTCGATGTCAACAACGAGAAGTTTTAATACCAATGCGTTAAAAGTTGGCGGAATGAGATAGAGTTTGATTGAAATAAGATGGAGAAAAAGCCGACGCAAAATAAATTTTTCGCGCGGAGCATAAGAAAACAAAGACCGGAAACGTTCAACTTGCCGGAAGTTGGTTTAAAGCAATTACCATCAATAATGCCTGGAAAATTCACACCCGACTGCGACAGTTTATAATTCTATAGAGGTGTCCTTCATATGACTCCCCCTAATTGAGCAAAACAATAAAAGACTCACAAGTTTAATCAAACAATATTAGTCGGATAAACCCTTTTTACCGAGACTGAATCAAGTTTGGAAGAGATTTAGCGAGCGTTTCTTGTTAAAATCATTCAATCATGGAAAAGGCCATGTTTTGTTTTCGGCCTGGTTATCATGTGTTTGACACGGTCCGGATATTTCAACAAGTTGCTTCGGAAGCTATATTACATAGCCCCCAGGGAATAAAACAAATAATATGGCATACGAAGTTAAGGTTCAAGGAGCATTTGCCAATGATCCTACTCCTCTTAAGCGGTAATGTTTTGTTTCGTTCTTTTTTTTTATCAGATCTTAAATCGATCATACGTGTGGAAACCATAAGCTAGTCATTACCACGCCTGTACTGTAATGGTCCGAGATTAGTGCCGCATATAACGCAACGAGATCGCTGATTGGCTGGGTCTATTGTCGCGCTGTCAGTCGATACAATCGCCAGCCAATGGCAGATAAACATCAATTTACCCCCAATGGCTTCATGTGTATAGCGAGTAGTTTTCATTGCTGGGTCGTGTGAAGAAGTCAACAGTCTTGGTTGAGTGCAGATTTGGAAGTTTTTTCTTATTAACTCGTGCTAATCACGCGCGTGAGAAAAATGGAAGCAGGACCGCTAACGCGAAATTATCCGAGTATTTATGAATGTTTGACGAGCCATAGTTCCTCCATACCTCCGTTTGGACTTCAGAGATCTGTAATTCCTGATAACGTAGAAATTACTCAAGACCCAAGCCATGGTTTTACGTACGCTGAGTCTCCCATGCATTTGCCGAGCTTGAGGACGGGCGCGCACGATTTTATCCACACACTATCAGGGGGTGCCGCTCAAGGGGCATTTAACCTGCAGACCAATTATCCTGTCCCAGCGGCGTATTCGACGTTGGCTGCCCGTGGAAGAGAGTTCCTGCTACGCCGTGAACACACAGTAACGCTTCCCTCGGTATCGTTACCAACTCACACCATCTCCGCGGACGTGACAACTTCGTCGGCGAATCTTGTTGTTCCACCACCGCCCCCTTCTGCGTTTCAACAAACGATCTTCACAACAAGCAACGCTGCGCTCCATGCCATAAATATCCCGAGTTTTTCAAGCACCACGGCTCCACCGCTGCCGTCGCAAACGTTTGGACAAAATGCGCAACACGCCGCCAGTTTCACCAACTCAAGTCTCTCGAACGTTCAAGCGTCACCAGCATCTGAAAGCAGCAACAGTAGCGGTGATTCGTCAACAGAGACCTCTCGTGTAACGGTGAATATCGGTGACCCTCAAGGAAGTATTGCATTGCCCCGTCCAAGCCCGCTAAATGCAATGAAAGCTAATTTTGTTCCCTCACCCAATAACGTTGTACCGTCCATGGAACTCTCATCTAACGGCGCGTTCTTCCGTTATATAAGACCTCAGGAAAAGCAGGAGTTTGTGTGCAGATGGACTCTTTTGCGGAACAAAATATCTGTTCCTTGCGATAAGAATTATCAGTCTATTCAAGATCTGGTAAAACATCTTTCTCTGGAACACGTTGGAGGGAGCGATGGAAATTCCTCCCACGTTTGTCTATGGAGCGATTGTCACAGGGAAGGCAAGCCGTTTAAAGCCAAATACAAGCTTATCAACCACATTCGGGTCCACACTGGAGAGAAGCCATTTTCGTGCCCTTTCGCAAACTGCGGTAAAACGTTTGCTCGCTCGGAAAATCTCAAAATACATAAGCGCACCCATACTGGGGAGAAACCGTTCGTGTGTGAATTTCCTGGATGCAATCGTCGCTTTGCCAACTCGAGCGATCGGAAAAAGCATTCGCACGTTCACACTGCTGACAAACCGTACCTTTGCAGAGCGCCGGGATGTGGGAAAAGCTACACACACCCCAGTTCTCTTAGAAAGCATTTAAAGATGCACTTAAAGACGGCTAATGGCGATCTTTCATTGGACAGTAACGACAGCATGGCGTTCATCTCACAGGCGGAACTACAATTGAACAATGCTAACGCTTCTAGAAACATTCAGCCATGGCTTGCGTTGTCTCAGCAATCAACAAAAAATCCTAGTGCATCGAATTCTTTGGGTGTGAAAATAGAGCCCTCGAACTAAATTTAACACTGACAAATCTGAGAATAAGACATTGTGAGTAAACGGGACAGATCCAGTGCTGTTCTCACAAGTTTCCTTTATTATTCAGTTGGAACTCTACTGAAGGGCATATGAGACATAAGATATGATGTAACGATTTTTTACGTAAACGGAAATCGTTTGTTTTACTTCGACTACTATTTAAAAGCAAGAAAGATCCGAAATGTTAATTCTTAATTCAAAGGAAATCTAGCAATATTAGTTTCGTTTTAATTCTCGCACACAAAGATGAAACTCGCCGCGACTGTTCTAGTGGAAATGATGCCCGCTCGATTAGTTATGTGTTAATTCAAATCACGTTTATTGTAAATTCCTACGCCTAATTTGTGTGGAATCATATTTACAAAAATAAAATGGATATCATCGTTCGCGGTAAGAGTGTCTTAAAGAATAACATAGATGTTCATTTTCAAAGAAGGAAAAAAATTTATTTTTCAATCTATTTTTTCAGGCTCACATCCAAGCTTGTAAAACACAATACAAATAAAGATAGTAATGAGAGACGTATCCTGTGTCTGTGAATTTTATAACGATGTTTGACTTAAGGACCAGTTACTGAGTAACCTAGGGTGGGACGGAAATACATGTCGACACTCAATAGCATATTATCTGATGTTATATTGGGAACTTACATTGGGGGGTAGAACCCACGGGATACCCTTATGACTCTCATCTCCAAAAAGACTGACTTAAACAAACGCGATTTGCGAGATCGTCTTATTACATGATCTGTAGGGCCAGGTTCAAGTTTCTGAGATAAAAACAGTGTGGATTTAAAACTCGTAGATCATTGGCATATCACACGTACACCAACTAATGTTAAAATAAGGACCAAACGTGATCTGTGATAGCCAACATTTCAGCACTCTTCTTAAGTTGAATAAAATCCGCGCTTTAAAAGTTAGCTTTATGACGTAAGTACTGAAGTTAGCCGTCAGCCAGAGTCCTTTTTCAAAGCACTTGACTGGTTCCTTTACAGTATTGTTGTAGACCTGAATTTCTTTATCGCCAAAATGCGCTGCGCTCTCTTTGACAACATAGAATGTTGCTTCCCCCCAACTGCGGGTCAAGATGTGGTTTGTTCAGTTCTTCCGTGTGTTTTGACTGTGTATTTAAATCACTTTTCAAACAGGCCACCAAAGGATTGACGCGTGGCAAACCCGAATTCATTTCAACTTTATTATTTGTAAGCTCCACCTGAGTTTTCAATTCAATCATGACTACAAGCTGCTCAATTAATAGATGAATGTCTGGTGCAACAGAACACATGATTGTCGTTGAACTAAGATCATGTGTTCCATTAGATTTACGTATGGAGATGCGCTGACCTTTTTAGTCTCATTTGATCAGCCTAATGGTCAATCGTGTTTATTTGTCCCTGCACTCTTGAAAACAATCCCCACTTCTAAAGCAATCTACTCGTTGAGGAAACGTGCTGGTACAACTTAAACAAACAAGTTTGTGGGACAAACATCTAATTGTTTTGATAAAAATTTTTTTCACGAAAATACTGTTCTTGCTCACATTTATCGAGGAAAAAGATATGATCAATTGTACAACGAGGTCACGTTTTTTCCGCCCGCAACAAAAATAAAATGTTAGTTTTTAAACAATTTTCCGTTTTAGTCTTAAGTAGTTTAAGACGTTTTATCTATGCTATCACAATGTTTTTATATGCCTCACACGAACTGTCCGAGTTTACAAGTATTTTTACACATTGGTTCATATGTGTTTGGTCTGTCTGAATCCAATTGACGCCAAGTCGTGCTCCAGTCTGTCAGGAGGGCGGCACAAGTTATAAGCCGTGAATATTTTCTGTTTATCGCAATCATCGTGGGTAGTATATTTCATTCTTTCGACAAGATTTATCATGATTAAGTTGGTAGGTAGATGTGCGACGCTCTTGACATGTAATAAATCTTATAGACGCCATTTGGCTGATCTAGGCTTTATAAAAAACACAGATATACTATACTTGGTTAAGAGTACAATAATTCGAATCATGATCCCAAATAGCTGATAACATACTCGAGAAAAGAAGAAAAAAACAAGAAAAAGAAGAGTAACCAAGTTTGATGATCATCTTACAGTTCTCTGGTTAAAGTTAGCTTTCGGCTCTTCAAGAGCTTGAATTTAATGGCGCGTGGTGGAAAATATATGGGAGTCGAAAGCGTGAAAAATTAGATTTAAAAGGATAAAATAGGGAAAATTTGAACTATTTGAGAGAGAAAATTGTTTTAAAAGCGACTTGGAGTTAATTCCTGATACATAAAGTTATACTAGTTACGTTTCTCCCAAGTGCACACAAGACCCATCCTTAGGATAATTCAAATATCATTAAAATTCTGCCGACGAAAAAAAAAATGAAAAGGTTACGACATTGCAGTTCATCTGCTAGAGGCATCGTTCCGTAAAAATTCGGAATTTCCGAGCAAAATGACAATTTGAGCTAATTTAGCGGAGGAACTCCTATTCGGGTCCAATTTCTTGTGTTTCTCTGGTAGGAAGTGTGACGGGCAGTTACCCCCCCCCCCCCCCCGATTGTACCGATTCACGAGAAGTATTCCTTTTTGACCATTCGACCCCTGAGAGTGACTTGGATCAAACCTCTCCTTACAAGGTCACTCCTGAATCAAACATCAAGATTACGAAAGAAAAAAAGCTCTTGATTGTTACACAAATTCTCCTCGTCGCCACTCTAGGAAATGTCTGGAGAAAAGTAAGGAGAATGTGCATAATAATGTAAAAGGGTTAACGAGCGGGAAAGCCGCGTTCTTAACTGAGAGCAGAGAGCAAATCCGTTTATGACGCCTCGTTGTTTTTCGTTGCAGGGGAAGCCTGGGAACCAAACACTTCACCTCCCCAGGTTGAGGTTAACTATGGGACAGTTTCTCTTATCCGTTTCACACACAATATTCTTCCTCAATTTATTCACGCGCGTTCAACTATCAAACCAAGGATTTCACAGGTATCTCCCACAGATATCCTTATCTATTTTGATCCTTAGAGTCATTTCTTCTCCAAGTTCTTCAAGACAACATCGATATAAATTAGTTGCCAGCAATCAGCTTTCATTTGTCCAAAGACGTTTCAATGGTGTCTTGCTGAATTGTTCTTCAAGTTCAAGAAGAGTATTCCGTATCTCCTCATGAATTTCATTTTTGTCTTTCATAGCGTCTACCACCTGTACAAAAAAAAAACCGGAGAAACAAAAGAAAACAAGATGTTACTTCTCTGCCTCTTGAAAATTAAAAAGAGTAGAGAGTATCTACTCATGTATGTTATTCAATCCTTCTGTCACCCGTTGTAAGTTAGTTAAGCTCAATATGTAAAATAAAAGCTACAAAAAAATTACAGATTTATCATTTTTCTTTCCATCCAGATTTAGACAGAACCACTGGAGCCTTTCAATCAAGGGTATCTTTATCACCAAATTTATGGTCAAAACAAACTCAATAAAAACCTCACTATTTTTACTAACATTCCGTCTTTGCCATCACATACTACATTTAAATTCCACTGGGCTTTGAAGTCTTGATCAGATCATCTCAGCGTGATAAGTCCATAAAAAAATCTCCCCAGGGCAAAACATTTTTACTTACAGTTCAAAAATGTTAGTAGTGAAGATCAGGGTACCAGGAATTGTCTTTCAGCAAAAATGCATAAGAGGGATTTGAGGGAATTGTTTAAAGGGGGTCCAGGAGAACATCAGAAAATTCTATTGTCTCCTCCTCTGAATACATTTTCATCTACTATGTAATATTGCAAAAGCATGCTCCATAGGTGTTATAATTGACCTAACTTAACTGTGCATATAATTCACAAGTAGAGCATTTAGTTGTTGTGTGTGTAGGATCAGAAGAGATAAGCTTAGTTCAAGTGTTGGAGAAATAGAGTTCCTTTGTCTTATTTTTGCAAAACCTGAACCATCCATGGAACCAGAGCTTGGTGGTATTTACCTTCCAGTCATTACTTTTAAGTTGTTCATAAATCTCAGCGACTCGTTCTTGGAATTCAGCCTTCTCATATCTTTCCTCCCCATAAGATCCTCTAGTTTGTGCATCTTTTGTTGAGATGTCTAAATAGAATATTAAATCAGGATCTGGCAAGCCCCGATCAGGATTCTTACACCACGTCACATCGTAGCCCTATCAAAGCAAACCAATGTTAGACTTTTCTAAAGCTATGAGCAAAAACTCTGATCAATAAATAAGAAGTACCATGGTTTATATAAATTACAAAGTACAGAAAAAGTTTAAGTCTACAAAATATATAAGGAAAAGTAGCAGGTATTTTGCAATATCCTCCCACCTTGGCTGCTGTAAAAGCAACTCCTGAAAAAGCATAACGATCCACAACTACAAAGGTTCCATTGTCTAATAGTTGCTTTATTCTTGGTCTGAAACCAGAGAAAAGTTGTCAAAAATACTTTGATAAATATAAATAAAATAAAATTGTGTAATAATTTCTCTAGAATTTATTGAGGGTAGCAAAGGGATTATAAATCACCTCTGATTAAGCAAAAAAGACTAGGTAAGGCAAAATTTTTCTTTTCAAATCTGTGATGCATGATTTTCCTAAAATGTGTGTGTGAAACATGATCAAGAACTCCCTCCCCCTTCTTTATTGTAATTGAAATATGGAAAGCTTCTCAAAGGAGAGGATTTTGCCACAAAAAAGAGCAAGTCATTCAGGGAATGTGAATGAAGACCTTTAAAGGTTTAAATTAATCCTCAATCCTTCAAGGTAACAATCTACAATTGTAGATAATTCCCTACAAGGTTATTTTCTCGCTAGATCTTGTGCAAGACTAGCTCTATATGAAGTCACACAGATGTGGTCAGAATTAAAAACCTTTCACATCTCAGCTATCATATCTTAACATGTCACCTAATTTGGAAGAGCCCCACCAACAACCCTCTGCTCTCTGCCCTAGGAGATACCCCACTACACCAGTTCACACCCCCCCCCCTCCCACCCAGCAACCATAGACCCAAATGTAAGTGGAAAGAGGACATCAAGGAGATCTAAAGGTGCATGCATCTCTCCCTCCATCTCGTTCCATCTCATCTTGTGGTGGATACATAATCAATCCCTTTGAATACTAAGAATGTAAAAGTCAAATTATGTCAATAATTTTTGAATTGAAAAAAAGCAAATAAAGATTGTTGGACTTAGTAGATGTCACCTACACCGACTCCCATCTGTTGGCAGAGAACAGTAAATGAATGGCATGATCTTCTAACTCTGTTGTTCCTTGAAGATAATCATTAATAGATTGTCCTATGGCCGTTGTTCTGTCTGTAGACAAACAAAACACTCTAGGATACATTGCAAGACAAGAAAAGCCAAGAATACATTACTTCCACAAGAAATAAACATGTAGCTTCTTCTTAAACTCTAAATACACTATTTTGTAAACATGTGATGAGAATTGACACACTTAACACGACGACACTGATGTATCACCAAATTCCCTATACTTATTTATAAGGCTGTGTGAAGTAACTAAAAGGGAGAATTAAAAATCAGATCGTCATGGTAGGATTGTGGTTTGAGAAATGAAGCATCAAGAGACACTGCACATAGGCAACTGCCTTCATTAACCAGTGTAAGCCACAAACGTGATCGTAAGGATATAAATGGTGTTTGAGAAATCATTGTGTTATCAGTGGAGAAGAAGCAAATTTCCTAGTTTCATGTCAATACAACATATTACTGAAAATATTTCTCAAAGGAAGAGATAGCCTTTAATTTACCTGGAAAACGCAAATGAGCTACATCTCTTCCAATCGATTTCAAGTAATCTACAAGCATTCTACACTGTGTCGATTTCCCACTTCGATCGCAGCCTTCGAACACCACCAAAATACCACGACCTCTTCGTGCTACGGAGCTCATCATTATCCTCAGAAATTATGTTATAGTCTATACGACCCCAATAAATAATTAAACTGTCTCAGGCATCAACCGAGGAAGCGAAAATTAACGTCAAAGTTTTGGCGGATTTTGGAATAATCGGTTCCAGTCTTTCAAACGGTAATCGCGATTGCATGTCACGTAATTATGACACCGTGACTCAGTGCTTGGTATGAACCCCAGTATAAAATATCCATTCTTTTTCTTTCCTACTATAACATGAAGTTGTCAAACGAGGAACAGCGAAAAGTATTACTTTTCTGATCGAAAAGAAAAATACTAGGCGTAGATCTCGTGGGTTCGATCTGGTACCGAATGAATTGAGTTATGGTATAATGAGTTTCAGAGCTACTCAAATAAGCCGAGTGTCGAGCCAATAAAATAAAACTCAAAGAAGAAGATTTGTAGCACCTTCAGCAAGTCATGACGGGCGATGTTGAATTTGTCCATTTTCATGCAAATTTGGTTTGTATAACAGTACAAAGCCTTTTTACCGTTTACTTCAACCGACGGTTGAACCAAGTCACAAAAATAAATTAAATATTGCCAAGAAACCCACATAATACAATACTATAAAAATTATTACGCAGTTGAAATGTAGCAATATCGTGAAGTCAGAAAAACATCGTTCACGGAAAATCAAATTTCAAATCACGAATTTTTAAAAAGTTTCTAAGTAATTACCATGTCACCATACTGTACGATACAACTCCTATGTTTGGCTAGCACTGAAAATAAATTGCACCTGTTCCAGATGTTTTAAGTGTATTCTAGAAACTAGATTTATTTCAGAGCCAACCTATAAATATTGATAACTTTTAATGTCTTAATTCTGTTCAAATGACTTTCATTACTGAAAAGGAAGTTTTCCTTCATTACCTTTTACCAGCTCGATTGTGTTACAGAATTGAACTAGTTATTCTTACAAAAAAATAAAGCAAGTCTCTAATCCACAAAAGGAAGAGTCTGCTCTTTTATCGCCTGATTGAAAATAAATGTTTTCCTGTTCATTTGAACGTATAAAGCCACTTGACCATAACGCTTAACCAGAAAGTTTTTCAAAAACGTCACAGCAGTGTAAGTATCTTTATCCATTAGCTGTATCGATATTTGATTCTATTGTCGAAGTCTTGGTTCAGTTTTCTCAGTTTATTAGTTCTTGCTCGCTGTTGTGTAGACGTAGGCGATCAGCAATGCAAACAACCCAAGTAAAACAGGCAACGCCACTGTTAAAACCTTTTGATGTCCCTCTGCATTTCCATGTTTTCTCTCCCTCTTCATTCTCCTTGTTTCTTTGGACGCTTTTCCTGGTAGCTGCCTCATACTTGGTTAGGAAACAAACCAAAAGAAGACGTTGAGAGATCGTCAGTAAATTGTTCGACAAAGTTCTCTGGTCCTCTGTCACGCTACAGTGGCGATAGCCTTAACGACAACACGACACGTCATGCGTTGATCTCAGAGCTAACGTTCCTTCTGACCAGCGGTAGATTTTCTTGAAAATACAACCATGTGGTGTAATGGTCATATGGTGGTTTGACTAGGTGAGAAGAAGGCGCCAGTTTTGTCGACCAATCACAGAGCCTCGTGAAGGAAAAAAAAAATACAATTTAGTAATTCTTTCGGCTCTCAATTAAAAATTTCCAAAATGATCAACGTAATAATCCATGAAAAAAGCTGTCGGCAATAACATTTTTAATCTGTCTTCTGTGGAAGTAAAGTTGGAAGATCGTTCGGTGCACTGTTGTTAATGGAATTTAGAAACTTTGGGTGGGTTATATATGAAAATCATATATGTGCTCTGCGGTGAAGAAACAGGAATAAGCGATCCTCGCAGCTATGGACACTACCGAACTAGTAGTTGAAATAAGACCTGAAAAAAATTTAGGCCCGTACGTTTCAAGCATTAGTCCTTTGTCAGAGCGATCGCACTGACAAAGGGCTAACGCCCGAAACGTCAGCTTTTTTACTCTTTACGGTGGCTAATTTACGTTTTAAATTCAGTTATTAACACTTAATTACTTGCTATACTCTCCTACCGACGCAGCACCACAGTTTCTCCAGAAACTTACCCCCTTTATTCATTTATGAATGGTGACACTTTCGTGGTTTACTTATGTAGAACTTTACGGTCTACCTTACATAAATTAGAAGTAAATTTAAGTTTTCCCTGGGCCAAATGTCTCTCTTTCACTGCGCAGGGCCCATACCATCAATACATCACAACTAACCCTAATTACGGACTAATTAAAACTATGTGCTTCTCGATCGTACATCCTAAACGAAACTTACGGATATGACAGTTTTACTTACGGTTGTCCTTGAAAAGAAGAATACTTTTTGAGACTACTGGTATTTCACATTATGAGCTCCTTTTTAAGTGCTCATTTTACGAGGAACGAAGAAAGCATTATAACTATCTATCAAACGAACGAACTTAAAGCTGTTAACAAGTAATTTATTAATGCTTAAAGTAATAAATGGCGTATAACTTGTTTAGATAACTTCCTAATCAACACTCATGGAAAGTTGTTTGACAAATCACTGCTTTGTGTGTGAATTTAAACCAATCGTTTTATAAACACTCGTCTCACAGTAATTACTTAAGACGAATATAATTTACCAAAACACCAGACTACACGAAAACATATTACCTGTTCGTTTAAATTTATCCTACCAACCACCTGCTGCATAATTTATTACCATCGTCAGATCACGTCACTAAACGGACCGACTTGATCTCGGCAAGAGATTAGTTTGTTTAGAAAAAGCCGCCTTTATTTCCTTAATATTTACAATGTCCCTTCCTTTACACAGGAAATATGACTTGGATGTGCGGTGCGAAGAACGATGATAATGGATTCATGGATTATTCATCCCTTGGTCCTTCTATTATGGAGTCAAGTCTGCTTGTGCACTAACCAACAAAATTCTACAACAAAATTCAAGAACTACACGGACATAGCGCTGGGATTCTTGAAGAACTATGAAGTTCAGGCAACAAAGATTTACTCTGGGGAGAGCGAAGCCGCTTGGAATTATGAAACGGACTTAACCGAGAACAACAGGAAACTCTCCGTTTTCAACGCGACTTTCGCTAAAGCGTTCAGTGTGACTGCCAGCAAAAATGCTTCTCTCATTAAAGATGTCGACTTATCAAACGATATGGCACGCCAAATTAGGATAATTCGCCGTAACGCCCTTCCTAAATCACCAACAGACATGAAGTCAATAGATGACCTTATTTCAAATATGACTAATATTTATAGCAGTGGAAAATTATGTACGAAAAATGAATATACCAACAAAACCCGCTGCTTCGAACTCGATCCAGACCTCAATGATTTAATGGCGAAGTCACGTGATTACGATGAGTTGTTATGGGGTTGGAAAAGCTGGCGAGACAAGGTTGGTCCTCCGATGAGACCGCTTTACGAAAAACTTGTCGTCCTTCTAAATTCCGGAGCTCGTGAACATGAATGGGGAGACTACGGAAATTTTCAACGAAGCGAATATGAAATGGGAAATGACTTTCAAACAGCTATCAAGAGGTTGTGGAATGAAGTCAAGATGTTGTACCAGGAACTGCATGCTTATGTGAGGTACAAATTACGCGAGAAGTATCCTCAAGTGCCGGTGAATGGGAGCATCCAGGCCCATCTCTTAGGGAACATGTGGGCCCAGGAATGGAGTTTAATCTACGACATTGTAAAGCCCTTTCCAAAAGTTCTATCACTGGATGTTACACCGAACTTAATCAAGCAGCAGTACACTCCCAAAAAGATGTTTAAACTTGCGCAGTCGTTTTTTGTTTCCTTAGGTCTAGATCCAATGCCGCAGACGTTTTGGAATAAATCCGTTATCAGAAAACCTAAAGGAAAACAGATGGTCTGTCATCCATCGGCCTGGGACTTCTGCAAAGGAGATGTTCGGTAAGGCGAAACAAAATAAGTTTCTTCCAGTCAAACTTGACTGACCAGATAGCTGACTGACTGACTGGCTGACTGACTTAATGACTGACAGACTGACAGACTGACTGACTGACTCATTCACAGACTTATTCACACATTCACTGACCGGCTGCCTAAGGTACTAACGAACCGACTACGTCAGTGATTTCTTTCTGACTGACTGAAATACAGAATGAACAAATGAACGAATGAGCAAGCAGGCGAGCGGGCGAGTGGGCGAGTGGACGAGTGGGCGAGTGGGCTAGTGAATGGATGACTTCATAAATGAATATATGAAGAAGGGAAGTACTTGATGAATCAATAAATTGATATCCTTGTTTAACCGATGGATTGATGTGTTTTGGTTTCGAGCAGATCGTTGTGTACTTTTTACTTAACAAACCTAGACAGATTTAAAATAGGTGAATGAATTTTGTTACTACAGAATAAAGATGTGCACTCGAATGACTCAGGAACATTTGATAACAATTCACCATGAGATGGGACATTGTGAATATGATCTCGCATACAAAGACCTCCCGTATGCCTACAGAAGTGGTGCCAATCCGGGATTTCATGAGGCTATAGGAGATACAATTGCACTCTCTGTGGAAAACCCAAAGCATCTTAAGTCCGTGGGACTACTGTACACGGTTGGAAATGATACAGGCAAGCAAGTTCTTTGTACTCTTTAGGTTAGATCTGAAAGACGCAGAGGGGCTTGAAGCAGAGTGATCTTGGCTTAAACCCAGAGTGATCTGCGTTGTACTGGACGTGTATTTAACCCTAGGAGTCATTAGTGATTTAATTTCCCATGCTTTTATTAAACTTAGCTGCTATCCAAGAATAAGCTAACAGGCACTATAAATATGTTCCTGAGGAAATTTATCATTTTGTCTGAAAAAGAAAATTCTAAAGACACTTTACTTCCCTGTCGTCAACATTCTGGGAAAACCTACATGAGTATTTGTTAACGTTGTTATTGCAGAGGCGGACGTAAACTTTTTGATGATGCAAGCATTACGCCGTGTAGCTCCCCTTCCTTTCACATTACTTGTCGACCAGTGGAGATGGAAGGTGTTCTCCGGAAGGATCACACCTTCAAACTACAATTCAGAGTGGTGGCGATTGCGTATGCATTACCAAGGTGTCATGTCACCAGTCCCTCGGACGGAGAAGGACTTTGACCCGGGGGCTAAGTATCACGTGGGAGCCAATTACCCTTACATCAGGTGATGCACAATTAATATATAGGATGCATCATAGTTCAGCCTCAAAAGCCAAAACTGAAAGTGATCACTACAACCAGTCAGAACAGAGGAAAATGTCACGAGCAGCTAAACTGTCTAAAGCGGGGGAAAACGCGGGTGACCGAGTCGTGGTTGGTTTTGGTTTTGTATTTGATTGATCGAGAGAATGGCTCGAGTTTTTTAGATCAATTACGGAGCGAAGTGATGCAAAACCAGTCCAAACCCGGTTTACCAACTGAATTGATAACGTGATTTTTTTCTAAGGCTAAAGTTTCGAACGTTAGCCCTTCGTCAGAGCTGTCATCTGAGCTGTGATTCGAAACGCTCTAAATTAACTGAAAATTGTCAACAGCTTTAGTTTTTAAGGAAAAGGCTACTGAGTTTCAGTCGCTACTAGCTGTGACCGAAAGGTAACCAGTTGCAGTTCTCGGCCGCCAGGTTATTTCTAGTAAACGCACATCGAGCGCTAACCAAAAGTCCGGCAAACAGCGACTTTTCATCGAGGCACTTATTTGAGGTAACATTCAAATGATTGTCTCATTTTGTATGCTAAATCTATTATATTGCTATTTTTGTATACAGCTATTTCGTGTCACTGATCCTCCAATTTCAATTCCACCGCTCTCTTTGTAAAATTGCTAAGCACGAAGGGAGTCTACATGAATGTTCAATCTACAAGTCAAAAGAAGCAGGCCAAAAATTCAGGTACAGTCCGTCAATTCATAAGTTAGTCCAGTATGAAAACACAATGATAGAGGATCTACAGAAAACAGAACTCTCAATTTGGTGGCATAAGGAAGGGATATACCTTAATGTTTTTTAAATTCAAATAATATCCTCAAAATTTCAAGTTTCCTTCGAAATTCGATTCCCAAAACACAGATGTCAGACAATCTAGACGCCTAAGACATTGATTACCTTCAGGACTTTTTGAGATGAATAAATTCACCATATTTTGAGGAAATTTGTAATAAGAGCTGATTTCTGATATTGATTGGGTGCTGTGTCGATGTAAGATTAAACTTAAGATTTAATCTATACTGAATTTGCAACAGTACCGCTCGATCTGCTTATCATTTTTATCCCTCTCTGAAGAGAGATGCTCGCCGCCGGACGTAGCCGCCCATGGCCCCAGACCCTTTACCACTTAACAGGCGAGCGCGAGATGACAGCCAGCGCCATATTGGAGTATTTTGCCCCTTTACAACAATGGCTCGTCAAGTATCGCCTGGAAAAGGGATATACTGTTGGTTGGAAGAAACGGAAGATGGTTCCAAGTCCAGTAGTAAATGGTGCCAGAAAAACATTATCATCTACAAAGTCGAATTCATCCATCACAAAACCTCAAGTGCTCCTTAATAAAACCCGGTCAGACCTTACAGAGAAAGGTTCAAAACCAGGCAACAATAATGGAACTGCCGATGTATCATTTCCAGAAGTCAAGAAAAATGACGATGCCATTAATTTAGGCAAACCAGATTTAAAAGCTGCCTTGGCAGCCATGGGGCCAGTACTAAAAACATCAGAAGAAAACTCAGGCAAAGATAAGTCACTCCTTGACCCTAAGTCTGACATCTTAGGGGCTAAGCCAATGTTTGTTCCTAATAAAATCAAAGATCAATTAGTGTTAGGTTAGTTGTTCCGGGGTTCCGTCTGGCTTGTGAAATGTTGTGCCCTCTTTTTTTCCATCAGAATTAAGGTTGCAAAGATGCAAACCCTTATTTTGTCGGAATGACTTTCATTTCGATAAAGTTTTAGATCAAATATTTGATTGTGAAACAGAGAAGTAGCCGTGAAATCGATCATAGTCGGAAAGAACTGGGTCATAAAGTGTTTTGCGCAGCCCAACATCAAGTAGATTTTCTCCAATTCCCCATTCGCCATAGTAAGGACTGAAGGCGTTGGGACCGAGCCCTATGTACTATTGGCTGAGCCAATATACGGATCAAGAGACTAACACACGCGTTGGTTCCTCAGAAATGGTACAGGGAGGATGATTGTTTACCACTCACGCAAATAAGTACAAAAATTTCCCGTAAATTTATTACGTAAAAAATAATTTTGTAAAATAATATTCTTAACAATAAAGTGCTTGCTATTATCGGTTATAAGTTCCTTGTCGTTCCACTCCGCACAAACTCACTTTGCCTTCAAAGGCATGTTACACTGTCAACTGGATATCACACCATTGTCACAACTAATCGCTCACTAATCTTCTCTGGACCTAAGGAAGATTGTGTTGAAATCCCCTATAACATGAAGTGTTTATTGTCCTTACTGACAAAAATTGTTTCTTGGAATTAATAGTTAAAATTTGAATGTTATACCTCAAGATTGAACGCCATTTTAAATCTTGAATGAAGCAATAACAAGCTAAAAATTGGGAGATTTATGCTTCAGTGGTTATAAAATTAAGGTGAGTATACAAGAACAAGATGGCAAATAAAGCCGTTTCATAAAAAACAATTTTTAAAAAATTTCAAGAGGCATTTGTCTAAATAAAGATGGTCGAAAAACTTAATTTTATATCGAAGAGCAGCGCAGCTTTAGCTTCAAATAGAAGGGAAAAAATTACTCTCACTTTAATAGCCGACTGGAAACAAGTCACTCGCTACCTTAAAAAACCTACACAGCAAATACAACTACTTGAGAAGATTCGCAGGTATACCCAAAATGAAGAACTATGCTCGCTTTCTTTTCACCGCAAAGAACGGAAAAGCCGTTACTGCTCTTTTTCTTCTTTTTCCATTTTATCATTCCATTTGTAAATCCCTCTTACTTTCCATTTCTGATACCTAGCAAAGTTATCAACTTTTTCCTTTCACTGTTAGTCTTCCGTGATTCATTCGACCGATCTAAACCAATTTTTTGACTGACTGAATAGGAATTACTATACCTTGATAATAAGGATAAGCTCTCTATCAGCTCAATTGGACCTAGTCTTTTGTCCAGGTTTTGTGTCATCAGCTATTAAATTATAAAATGATCTAAAGCATGATCTAGTGTTACGAAACCGAAATAATGATGACCTTCAGCGTTCAATGATTGTTCCACTTCTAATCCTGATAATAAGGAAAAGCTCTTTATCAGCTCAATTGGACCTAATCTTTTGTCCAGGTTTTATGTTGTCTGCTATGTACTTAGAAAATGATCTAAAGCATGATCCATTGTTACGAAACAGAAATAATGAGGACCTTCAGCGCTCAGTGATTGTTCCACTTCTAATCCAGTCATTTACAAATAAGTGCCGCTAGCGTACTGGCTGCTTACCATGGCTGGCCTGTTCCTGCGTGCTCCGTCACCAATTAGATATCCGTATGGCTCAGGGTAGCCATGTCTATAGCTCCTGCCACTTTCTTTGTTGTGTTTTCTGTTATCTTGAACTCGTTCTCCTGGCTGAGGGCTGAACCATTGGTCTTTGGTTGCGTTTTGATTGCTGTCGTATTCGTAAAATACTGGTTCATCCTCCTCAGGTCCTCTTGCATCATTTGTGTAAGGAATTTTGATAGGAAGACGTTGCTCAGGTTCATATGGGTGTGGCACCCCCCTGTGTTCGTAGGGTTCCGGGTAAGGCACTACTCCTCCATTCATTTCCTCTGCGTATTCATCGGTTACTTCTTCATAGACGTCTTGATACCCGATGAGCGTTCCGTCATTGTCATAGACGCCTATTATTCTCCTTTTATAAGAGCCCTCCGGTTTCCGCAGGGGTACTTTGTGCGGATCTGGATATTTTTCCACCTGACCGTCAAAATCGTCAGGATGCTCCCCACCGGGGCTACTCTGGTAAGAATAAGTCTCCCGTGGGGGCTGCAGTGGTGGTTCCTCCCAGTCGTACGGTGGGGGTTCGGGCCATCTTTCTTCCCGTGCATTTGGCTCCTCGGGATAATACTCTTTGTTATTGCCGACACCATTTTCAGGCGGCTGATTGTATACATCATTGTATACGTCAGGTGGGTCATGATGGTGCGCATGCGCGTGTAAGAGACCATCCAATTTAAACTGGTCCTCTTTGCTGAATGCCCTAAATCTTCCCTCTGGTATCAGCTCCTTATCTGATAGTTCTTCCTGTAGAGTCTGCCCTGGTTGATTGTTATTTCGGCTGGGTACCGGTTGAAAGGCTCCCCCACTGAGACGCACTCCGGAAGCCTTGAGAAACGGGAACCTTTCTGGATCAACACTCTTAGGAAGCTGAGGCCTTGGTAGGGCTTGAGCACTCACGAGAATTCGCTCTGGGTCGGTAGATGGAGATGTGAAATTGAATTGTGGGGCACTTTCAACTTGCGGGGCTGAGTAAACAACAGGAGGAACATCCTCATCGTCATCTTCGTGAGAGAAGCTATCTTCATCGTTATCTTCTGGTTCGGATGCAGTGAGTTCCACAGGATGACTAACCAGAGGGTTTCCCTCTGAACCATAGTCCACAGTGACTGCAACAGGCTCTCCAATAACAACAGTTCCTGGCAACTGGCTGATGGAAATCTCCAGCTCGGAAGTACTACGACCAAGCCCGGGGGTAACAACACGACTGCGAACACGTTCTTGTACGAATACACCTAATTGCACCTCGGGTTTCCTTTCAACATCAATAGTTAGGGACGTGGTTTCCGGTGTCTTTTCCGGTACCACAACAAGACCAGCGCGGAGTTTCTCGATTTCTGTGCGACTCGCCTGATATCGCTCGTAAAGGACCTGAATTTCTTTTGAAAGTTCAACAACGTGAACACTAAGGCTCTCCTTTTCCTTCTCACATTTGTCCAGTTGAACGGTCTTTCCATCGAGTTTTTCCTTAATTTCCTTGACGCTGTCTTCCAAGAACCGGATACGATTATGTAGAACAGATTCGTCCTTTTCCGACGCTGGTATTCTGCTTTGAAGGAGTTGTATCTCTCTCTCGAGTACGATTATCTGGTTATCTTTGTCACTGTCCTCCATCTTTTCATTCAGTTCTTTTCCTAGTTTACTAATTGTCTCTTCTCTTGTCAACAGCTCCTTCTTGATCCATTTAGCTTGCTCTTCGGCTTGCTGTTTCTGTTTAGAAGATCGTTGAAGCTCAATTTCCAGTTGAGTGATTCTTGTATGTGATTTGTCGAAATCCTTGCTTAGCCCCTCTATCTCCATGTTGGCCTGGCTCAGCTTTATCTCGAGCTCAGCGAGTTTTTCTGAATCTTTTCGGAGATCATTTTGAAGATTATTCTTCTCTTTCTGCAAGGAATCCTTTTCGTCTTCAACTTCGTCTAGTTTGAGTTTCAGAGATTCAAACTTTTCCTGCCAACCGTCTTCACTCGTCTGACGAAACAAAGATCGCTTCAGCTCTTCAAGCTCCGTTAGATGGTTTTTGCTTTCTTCTTCTTTCTTTCGTAGCGTTTCCTTGAGTTTCCTGAGTTCCTTTTCCAGGTCTCCAGAGTCCTTGGTGAGCTTCAGTTCCGACAGTTGTCGGCGCAACATGGCGGTCTCACTTTGGGCATCGGTGAGTTCACGTCGAACTTTGTTGTACTTGGTCTTACTTTGCTCATGTTCATCGTCGTTTCTTTCCAAGTTTCGTTCCAGGCGTTGCTTCTCGATTTGAAGGGAATTCTTCTCTCGCTTTAATTCATCAAACTTTTCCTTCCAGTTCTCATCATCGTCCTTTTTTCTCAACTTGGCTTTTAAATCCGATATTTCTCCCTCCAATCGACGGATCTTGTCTCCTAGTTCCTTGTTCTTGCCGGTCAGCTTTTCCTTCTCAGTGACATGCAAATCCTCTTCCTCTTTCAGTTCATCACCGAGATATTTCACTTCTTCCCTTAGTTTGTCGACTTGTTTCTGAAGATCGTCGTTGTCTTTCTTCAGGTCATCATTCTCGTCACACAGAGTGTTGTACATCTCTTTCCCTTTATCGAATTTAACTTTCATTTCCTCTAGCTGCTCTTCAATGTCTGCTTTCTTTTCAAGAAGATCTTCGTTGTTGTCTTTCAACTTCTTTTTATCTTCCATCAGCTTTTGGTATTGCTCTTTTAATTTCTCATATTCTTCACTCAAGTCTTCGATGGTCTCCTGTGATTTTAGCTCTAAGAGTTCCTTCCTTGCTTTTTCCAGCTCCGCTTCGATGTATTCTTGCTCTCGTAGTTTTTCCTCCAGGTCACTGATGGTGTTTTTATCCTGAGCAAGATCTTTTCGTTGCTCATTTATTACAGCTTCTTTCTCTATGAGCTCCTTTCTCATCTCTTCACATCGATCATTTAGCTGCATGATGGTCTTAGACAGCTCCTCCGTGGTCTTCTTAGCTCTTTCTTCGGACTCTTCTAAGCATTCTTCGACTTTTTCTTTCTCTTTCTTAGTGCGCTCTAGAAGCTCTTCGAGTTCTTGTATCTGCGATTTGGAGTAGTCTTGACTGGACCACGAATCTCCAGACTCCTTTGGAACAGCTGCAAGTTGAGGAGTTTCTCCAACCGCAACTATATGCTCTTCAAAGTCATCGGAATCACTCAGATCCTCATTCGGTGCCAGTGGAACTCTCTGAACAACTCGAAGGTGCTCAACCACAATTTCATCTGGATCTTCGTTCCTAGGTTTTTCTTCCTCTATGTATCTCTCAGCCAGTTCGCTCTGTAAAGAAATCACCTCATCTCTCAGTTGCTCCAATTCTTGCGTCATCTCTTCGTTTTCTTCCCTTAATTTGGTTAGTTCGTCGTCATCATTTCCGTCCGCCTTGTCGAGGTCCTCCGCAAACTTCGACAGATCGCGATCTTGAAGGTCTTCTAATTGCTTCTGTAGCAGAGCAATATCATCTCTTAACTCTCCGTTTTCAGCCTTCAGTGAAGAAATCGTCTTTTCCTTGTCAGACACCTCTTTCCGGAATAGTTCAGCACGGACATGGGTTTCGTTAAGTTGCTTAGTGCATTGCTTGGAGTCCATCTCGGCTTTGTTTTTACTATCCACAAACTGGAGGTAGAGAAGTTCCTTTTCTTTGCAAACCTCTTTGAGATTCATCTCCAGCTGTGTAATCTTCTTGTTTTGAATATCGAGCCTGTTGGTGCCCTCGCGGAACAAACTTTCACGGCTATCTTTCTCTGCCTTTAAGCTACTTTCCAACTCGGTTACAAGGCCTCGCAGAATGGACATTTCTTTCTCAAGCTCGATATTTCTCGTTCGGCTGTTGTTGCAGTTTTCCTCTGACTGCTGAATCTGCACGTGATACTCCACAATCTGTTGTTTCATTTCCTCGATAACTTCGTCATCGGCCGACAATTTAATTTGCAAGTCCTTCAGTCGCCGTTCAAGATCATCTACTTCGACCCGCAATTCTTCTTTCTCTTTCAGTAGATTATCATTTTCCGTTTCGATCTCTCCGTATTTGAGCTTTAGGGACTCCATTTCCAGCAAGATATTGTCTTTTTCGCCGCCGTTGTTGTCACGCAAATCGTCGTACTCCTTCTGCAATTTATCGAGCTGTTCTACTAAATCATCGTTTCCCTTTCTCGCCTCATCAAGCTGATCTTTGAGATTTTCGTTATCCCTTTTAATTTCGTCGACTTTCTCTTGTTCCTCTTTGTAACCACGAATTGTCGCCTCAAACTTTTCAATGGTGATTTTTAACAGCTTATTTTCCTCCACAACCGTTTTGATCGTCACTTCATGCTCTGAGAAAGACCTGTGATAAGAGAATGCCGCGTTTTTCAATACGCCGATCTTCTCCTCGGTATTTTCACAGGCGTTCTCGAGGTTGCGTAGTTTTTCACGAGTATTTCTTAACTCCTGTTCAAGCTCTCCAAGCCTGTCTTGTGCCTCGAAGAATCGTGTTTTGAAATCTTCGTCGACCGGAAGCTCCTCGACTGTAACTCTAATCGTTTCTTCTGTAGTCGCAGAATTAGATGTCTTGTAAACATAATCTGTTTTCGCTCTTCTTATTTCAGGGTCGTTAATGCCCTTGACAGGATCATGTGAAATTTCACGATCATTCTTTCCAGAAAGCGACCCTTGGTTCGATGACAGGGCTTTCTTAAAGTCCGACATACTGGGAGATTGTACTTCAATGACTTGACAGTGCTACAGAAATACAAAACAGAAAGTAGAGTGACTATTTCGTAAGCAAATAGCTCACGTTCCAAGGTCGTGTATGTACACGCGTGATAGATGACAAAAATTATGTCACGGAGAAGCCACAAACGAGCGACGCGCGATCGTTTGTTCGATATACTGATCCAATGATTCGAAACGCAAACGAAACTAATAAACCAGAAGTCAACAAATTGTGCCACAAGATAAACACATACCATCAAACAGTGACAAGCGAGTAAAACGCCATAAACGTTTGTCAACAATTCTCATTTGCGTACCACCACAGACGCAATTTCAAATACTTGACGCCTGTGCATAATTAGCATTGAGTTAGTATCAACAAAAGCGCGTTTAAGTTGAATTATACCGCGAACAGCGAGATGTTTTAGTGTTAAAATACCTGTTATTTACGACGTTTGTCAATCACGAGGAAGTTATAGCATGTGGTTGTATTTTCTTTCGACAAGAACAGTCATTTGTGTTTTCTATGCCACTCCGCATTTAATAGTAACACATAGGTAGGCTTCTCCCGTGAGAACCGTAAGACTGACCACTTCGAACAAAAGGTTGCACAGCCAATCTATAAACCATTTGAGCAGAATTTGCATACCAATAACGGCTCAGTCACGCTCGAAGAACCGAGAAATAATTCGAAAAGGAAGTCATGCCTGGATTAACTCAGCAAACGGCAAGGCGAGGTAAATATTTTTAATAGTTTGAAAGCAGTGAATGAAATGCAAATCTTGGGATATCAATGGTTCGAGGTGTCACGCCACTGCTCATCGAGCATTAGATTACGAAGGATTTGGATTGATTTGACCCATCTCTTTACCGACTTGTAACTGATATGCTGGACAGAAATATCTCATCCTGAGGCAAGGCAAACATTTGGCCGAGGTTTTAGATGGTTGTTGTAAAGAAAATTTTAAGTACTGTTAATTGTGCTAATCACTTTCGTAATCTAACACGTTGTTGTTAAGAGAATTAGCATGCATTCTTTGCACTTTTGATCCGTGAATTCTTGAGGGAGAAATCTGAGGCCTTGAAATCGAGACGATAGTGGGCACGAGGTTGCGGTATAATCGTAATTCAGTATCATCCAGAAAGTCGTTTTTCCTTCGATATGTTGGTCCTAAAGAGGTATCATCTGGAGAATTTTCCAGCTGTTTCTAAATTGTTTTTCACCAAAATGTTTCACTGTTCTTACGAAACTCAAAACTTACTCGTTCATGAAACCGCAAACTATTTTGAAACTTTCTTACCCTCGGGGCTCAAAAGTTGAAAAACAACTAGCCGATGCAAATGCAGCAGGTTTAACATATTTCTTCCTTGGGAAGGGGTACCTACTTCGGAATGTGAAGAGCGGGGGGAGGAAGGGGACGATAATGTGCTCCTAAAATGGGAATTACGATTTTAAAACAAATCTTCAAAGGAGTGAATACTGTTAACGACGTACGTCTTAACCTTTCTGTCAAATGTCAAGACATTTAATTACATTTAACAAGAAATCCAGTGATTGTCAGAGACATGACTTAACAGCCCAGGTAATCTCTGAACATTATCTCACGCTTTGGAATGTTTAAGCTTTCAGAAGCCACTGTCCTTTTATTTATTTAAATTTAAGGCCGATTTACATAAGCACTGGATCAGAAATTAACAACGTTTCAGCGTCATTACGGAACTTTAACCTAAGATCTTGATTAGTGGCTTCTTGTGTCTCTTATAATCGTATTTAAATGCTCTGAACAGCTGACTTATGTCATTAATTATAATTCAACGCACAAGGTTCTTACTTTGTAATCCACATTTCATAAATTTCAATACCTTTGATTCTCTCTGCGTCCGCTGTCTCTGATATCCGCCGCGACATGTAAACAGTAGCGGTTTCTAAATATCAATGACGTATGAATAAACACAACCGCGCCTTCGTTGCGACGAATACTAATTTCGACAGGCGTCAAATTTATGCTTGCTCGGAGAGACTGGATCGACACACGAGGCTTCCAAGATGGCGGTAAGTATCATTTCACATCATCTGTTAGCTCGAAGTAGCTGATATATAGCTAGTAAAGGATATCTCATTCAATTTTTCTCGGCAGGCCGAGGAGGTGACATTACTTAGTCAAATCTGAGTGTTTCTTTGAAAGCACGGTGACGAGTAAAGAATACCGATAAGCGATAAGTGTTTCAATTCTGTGTTGTGTTTGGTGCAGCGTAGTTTTGTTCAGTTTTGTTTTTGTTTTGTGTGTATTGGGCATGTGTTGATATTGTAGTTACTATGTGTAGTTGTTGTGATGTGTACTGTGTTTTGTAATGATTTTCAAATTCACAGAGCGATGATTAAACTAGAGAAATGAGCTTCAAACATTTTTCGTTTGATAATGATTGTTAACACTTGATTTCTGAGCTCTGTGACCGAAGTGGGAATTTTTTACAGTGTAATTAATGGAAAGGTTTCCACATAACCCCTTACTATTCTAAAAAAAGTTGTTCCAAAGGCAATCTATTTTTTTTACCAGCTTTTTCTCTATCTTAGGAATGTATGCGGGTGTCTGGAAAAATGAGACCTAAGACCTCACACTCAGGAAACTAAAATCTGACTAATTTCAGTTTGAGAATTCTCCAATATAGATTCTGCAATCTAAATCTTGGTCTGCACAAGTCAAATTCCTCTCCTCTCCTCTCCATCTCTAAGTCACGCTTTGCCTCACGGTTGTTCAATAATATTTGCATTGTGACGCAGTGAGCATGTGTTTACAGGTTTTCCTCCCGGTTGTATTAGATAACAAACTTCTGTCAGTTTTCTGCCCCAGAACAATATATTTCAGAACGCATTTAATATGACCGCGAGATTTTTCAATCAAACAGTGAATTCACATAGTTTTCTTTTATCTCAGGAAGCACAGCTTTATTGTCCTCAAAAGTGTTACTGATTGTATGGGGCTGTGTGGAAATATTTCCCAGTTAGTTCTTATATAGTGGTAACTGTTATGGTATGATAGGCTCTTTTTATGTTGTAAGCTCAGTATTGGATTTAATTTTGGGTCAAACAACAAGGCCCAGGCTGGAAAGAGGCTCTCAGTTAGGAAAATGTATTTCTCATTATTGATGGGTAAGACAGTTCACACATCAGGTCAGTCTAGAGAGTCTCTAGAAGACCCATTCATTTTTCTTTTTGGTTTTCTACAAGTAAACAGTGGTACAGCAGTGCAAAATATATTTTCTTTGTGTTGAAGCTGCACTTAGAATAAAAGCACATCAAGCTGTAGTTAGCATGTCTCATAGGACTTCATTCAATGGTTTTGTTTTTTTTTTCAAAGAAAAGTTTGATACTGACCCAAATAGTAGACACACAAGAAACTTAACAGAACACTAACATCTTTGAAAAGTCTTTGTTTATTCACATTTGGGTGGTGAAGCTTCATCACGTGTTGTTCATATCAAGGTAGAGAAAGTTACATGGCTGAATGAGACTTTGTCAGATGTATGACGTACTCTTTGAATACTATTAGTAGTATGAATAGTAAAGTTCCACTCTAGTCCTTTTTTTAACTCAAAGGTAGATTTACAGTTATTTTTAAACCAGCTATACCATTTGGCAGCACAATAACTGATGGATTGAATTATTTCCTTCACATACATAGAGGCAACTATAACTCAAAAGTCCTGTGAATTTTGAATCCATCCTTATACAATGTTTCTGTAGGACTGAATTTTGGTTAGTTGCCAAACTCTCTAGTTTTTGTTGAATTTGAGAGTAAATCAGATGCCTTCTGAATAGTCATGTTGGTAGACAGATAATACTTCTATCTTTTTCATTTGAATCCTTTGACTTTCTTTGGTATTACTGTTGTGTTTGGTTCAAAGCTTTTGATTGACCTGATCACAGTTCAACTTTTAGGAAGTGACCAATATTTAATAGAGGTAGCTTTGTTTGTTGTTGTGTTGAGGGTTTGCGCAGAGTTTGTGAAGGAAACTTTGCTATGGACTGCCTCCTCTGCCAAAGAGAGTTGTTCATAATCTGCGGGAAAATTTTTAAGGTTTTTAAATTAAAGATCTTTAAAGTTATATATGGTGTCTTTTTTTTACCCACCAGAGATCAGTCATATTGTTACTGGTGGGTATTTTGTTTGCTGTGGTACAGATGTGACACCTCTGGCTTATTATGGTAAATGTTGTGATTTTATCATTGCCATTCTCCAAGCCTTTATTATTTCATGGCAACCTCTTTGTTAAAAAAAAAGAAAGAATTATTACCTATTTGAAATTTCAACTTACTGGTAGCTTTGTAGCCTCATTTTGTTCTTCCCTTTTTGGTGCCTCCCCTGTGACATCCACCTTGATTGAAGATTGACCAACTGCTCCTTGTATCTGTAATACTCGGGGTAGGGAGGGTTGGGTAACAGAGTGTGTCGATAGGGGAAAACTATTTGTTAGAGAGGGTAGGGCAACAGAGTGTGTTTGCAAGGGAAAGTTTTGTGATAGTGTTTGTGGTATTCCTCTATGTCTGATAAATGAGGAGAAATAAATATTAACAATAAGGGAAATGAAGGAGTGATAATTGAGATTGAGAGATCAGAATATCTTGAATAGCAAGATAAAGAACACTCTCATTAAATAGATGGTAATATTGATAACTGAGAACAAGGAGAAGCTAAGGCTGACTGTGGAGAAAATAACTGACAGAATTTTGATAAAAGAGAGACTTGAAAACTAAACCATTAATAAAGGGAGGGAGAATTAAGGAATTTAAAAGGTACTTGAATTTTTTTTCAAAAGCCTCTTATGGGAATTTTTTTTTTGGTAAAATCTCTTGAGGCCCACTTGTGCTGAAATTGTTTGAAGGTAATTTTGTAGATGTGTTTTCCATTTATGGAGCACATAAGGATTAAGTACCTCTGAGGTTCTTCCATGCCATCAAATATGTTCCTCAAATCGGCAATTCTGGCATCTACGCGTAAAACCTTGTCCATAATCTCCTTTTGTTTGAGTAACAAATCTCGTCTTGACCAGTTCTTAACCTTTCCTCGCCTCTTCATCTTGGTTGTAGAGACTGAAGGAGGGATGGGGTTGGGCGTGGCTCCAATGATCATCATCTCTCCTCCTTGAGAGAGTTGTACTGTGGACACTGGCATTCTTTCCCCAGTCTGATAGCTGGACACTTGGGGAGTAATTGGTGTGAAAAAGGAAGATTCCTAAAACAAGAGATTTTGTCAGTGTTCTTCTTTATACCAAACTTTCTTTACTTAGTTTATGTATTTTGTGTGTTTGAAAACTTGGTAGAGAATTTTTTTACAGGTTCATTCTCTTTGTATTTTAATCAGTAAAACAAAAAAAATTCCAAAGAAACCGCAAAACAATTATGTTGGCTGTGAATAGGCCAAAGAAAAAAGTTTCTTGTGCACTCCTTTTCCCTTTTGATTCATATTGTTGCAAGCTCCCTTTCAGGTGGAAATTCAAGGAAAAGCATAAGAAAATACTGGGCTTTGAATAGTGTACAGAAAAAAAGCAGCATTAAGCGATCAACTTGTGTCGCAGCAGTCCAGTGTTCTATTAGTGAAAACATTGCTATTGGCCATCAGAACTTATTGGTTATTCATCAGTTTCATGGACTCCTTTACAGTTGTTATTTTGTTTCATGGCATGGAGAATATGTGTGGGTCAATAAAGAAAGTGACGGCTTCAAAGGATACTGATCTTGCAGTAAATGGTTTCAACCAAGGAGTACCATTGGATTATATAGTATGACTGTCCGGGTGAGAATAATCCTGAGAGGAACTGTTTTAGTAGTAGTGACTGACGTTTTGTGAACTTGAGAAGAAGTCACCATTAGAGTCTTATGGTAAAGAGGTGTCAGTTGAGTGTTAGAAGTTCAGTTCAAGTAAACTGATTGGTCAATTTTGCTGTAATGTCACTGTCTGTCTGATTCAAGGAGTGTAAGTCGGTTGTGATTGGTCAGTGATTAATCTTATTACTGACGTGCATTATTAGATAAAAGTGTGTTTCGTGAACTTCCCCATGTCACTGTACCTCGGGTTTAATGGCAGCCTCGCTGTCTCTGCAAGATAATTCAAAATACTTGAGCTTGGATAGACAATGAATGGGCTACAAGCAGTATGCAACTCCTTACTTGACTTGTTACTGAGGACTATGGAAATGTTGCAGTCTTCAATTTGCGGATTATGCAACCAGTCCTCAATCCGTAGGGTTAAGCGGAATGTGTCCAGTGAGTTATATCTTAAAGCTCACAGGGAGATCTAATGTACCCCTACCCCCCCCCCCCATGCACGCACACACACCCCCACCCACACGCCCACTCCCCACTAGGCTCCAGCTGGTGTAATAAATGAAATGACAGGAGGATGACATCTTTACGTACCTGGTTTCCTTTGCTTCTTCAAGCCTAGGAAGAGCCTGAAAAATAAAGGCAGAAAAAAACAGATTTCTTTGACCTGTTGTCGTAATTGGAAACTTCGCTTTACGTGAGATTCAGACTCGATCCGAATCCCTATTTATTTACTGGCTAAGAGGCGAGCATGCGTCCTTTCCGGGAAGGATCTATACTCATCTCCAGCCTTTTCGGCATATCGGTCATTTAAATGCAATAAGGATCGGAGTAAATAAAGTCATCGTGAAGATCGTTAGGGGGAAGGGGTGATATGGAAACCATCCGCCCACGTTTAATTCCTTGTCAAAAGTGGGCAGCGTTAAAAAGTCTGCCTTACAAGATGGTTAGACTTGACACATTTGCTCTTGTTGAAATATCAGTTAAGGAAAGAAAAATTTTTTTATTCGTCAACCGAGTACGCCGCTGCTTCTCACTCAGCGAATAAACTTTAAAACGGAAATTTGCTAGGAAATGTTACGAAACGGAAACTGAGCATTTGGCAAACGTTTTGCGGGATTCTCTGTCTCTGACCAAGAAGAGACAATGGTCCCAATTTATATGGTCTTGTTACGACTAAAAACGATAAGGCGTTTCCTTTTTTAGAAGCAGCGCTAACATACTGGCCCCAGACTCTTTGTTGCTTCCCCTGATTTCCTGAACGTTACTCTAAGTTACTCTTAGACCTGTGTTTATTACAACACTTCTTACTTGTCTCCCGATTATCGGTACTTCTTCTTTTCTCTTCGGAAGATCAACAGTTGACAGTCGTTTCTTTAACAAAGAGAAAAAAAAACAAAGATTAAGGAAAAAAAAGGAAAGAAAGAATGGAAAGAAAAATTTAAAAAAAACTTGTATTCGATAACTCTATGAAGTAAAAAAAGAAATTACATGAAAAAAAAAGTCCATGAAGTTCTATCGAAAACGACCATGATGCAAATACAAAGCGCTCATTCTATGGGAATCTGATAAGCATTGTCTTCTGTTTAAATTCTTCAGTTATTGAAATTAACCCTCGCCCTCTCAAGTTTCAAACCAATCAGAAAGAAATGATTTGTGGCTGTAAAAGGGAAAATGTCACTAAATTTGCAAGTATGATTGATTCTTACCTCCCTTAAGTCATTCCACAGCGTATAGAACCTCTGGTAAATACTTAGCTGGTAAAGTAAGAGGAACTGTAAACACGTGTCGAACAAAAATGTATTGCGACGTGGTCTGAGAATATTTTTGTACCTTAAACCGAGGTATCTCTTAAAAAGTTTCGGTAGAGATGGGGGGAGGAAAATTGTTGAGACAAGATAGCAACTCAGCGCTGCCCACTACATTTCGACGAGTTTTGAGGGGAGCCCTAGAGACCTCTAAGTCGAGTTCATCATGTCGAGGCTGATTTGGCTCGCTACCTAACATCACACGTGGGGAATTTAGTCGAGATGAACAGGGTGGGGTAGGATAGTATATGCGACTAAGGAAGAGTGGTGACAAACTTTCAAACTTATACGAAACTATGGGCCAACGTGTAACCTAAAACATCAACTTAGCCAGCACGTTTTAAGAGTTGTTGCATTACACTTACACCATCTTGTAACTCGTGGTTCACCAACTTGGCTGTCGATTGAAGCGCTGTGAAAGAAAATATGTTTTTATTATTGAAGGCTCAGCACATGAATTTAACTGGAACCTAGCAAGTGCTCGATGGGTACAATTGTCCCATATCGAACGAGAACGAATGAAATAATTGTTTACTTTAGGCCAGCTCCACAGGTTATCTCACACGGGAGCTGTTGATTACCAGCTGTATGTCCCTAGGTGATTAGGAAATCAAATTAGAGGCTCCGCGGGCCTGATGGTTTGTTTTCGCTGGGGCTTGTTAGTCCAAAGCCAACTCCAGGGCCATTATATCAACAGGAAAAGGTGCGGCGAGCGACCCAGAAAAGGACATATCTTTCCCCCCCACCCCTTCACCCCTCCTCGCTCTTTACGGCTGTTATTTCGTTCACGTTCGGGTAGATGATCTGAGCAAAGACAGGAGGTTTTTTAACAGTCTATGCTGGGGTCTTGGTGTACGTGGTGAAACACTCATGGTTCACTTACTATCAATAGCGTGTTGTGCCATTACTGTCAACTGTCCCTTCACTAGGTCTTCCCTCAACGGCGCCCCTGATGCTGACCCCTCGGATATAACTTTTTCTTTATTCGGTACTTTTGAGTAGGGCGGGAGCAAGTGAAGAATGTCATTCAGTGTGTTCCATTGACTCTTCATGACAAATTCTGCGTCGAAAGCCTGACCGGGTTCTTCAGAGGCTAGTTGACTGAGGAAGAAATTGTTAATGCGCAGGTTTGGAATCCCTGGCTCTTTCTTGTCAGTCGTGTCTACCTTTTGAACCTCTAAATTCCCTTGTTCTTTCGTGGCTGCTATGATACTCTCTCCTGTCACGCTATCATGCTCTTCTACCTTCTGCACTGTTTGCTCAGAGGACACCACCTCAGGATAAGTGCTGTCCGCTTCAGCGCTAATACTTTCTCTTTCCTTTCCAGTCATTTCGTCTTTTGATATCTGATGTTTAGACGCCCTTGAAATGGTTCCGCCCCGCTTCAAATGTAATGAGGAACGCCTCCTTTTGTTCCCAAGCTTGTTTAGTCTGCCTTGCTCAGTTGACGTGACTGCTATGTCTCTCTCTCCTGTCACGCCATCAGGCTCTTCTACCTTCTTCATTGTTTGCTCAGAGGACACCACCTCAGGATGAGTGTTGTCCACTTCAGCGCTGATACTTTCTTTCTCCTTTCCAGTCATTTCGCCATTCGATATTTGATGTTTAGACGACCTTGAAATGGTTCCGCCTCGCTTCAATTGTAATGAGGAACGCCTTCTTTTGTTTCCAAGCTTGTTCAGTCTACCTTGCTCAGTTGACGCAAGAGCCCTGATTACTCTAGCTTTATCAATCTGACAATAAAAACAAGGAACACAGTAACTCAGGGATGGCATCTCTACAAATTGTAAAAGACCAACCATCTTAGTTTCCCTTTCTGTGTTCTCATTTTACCCCTCCCTGAAAAAACGATTGGTTTGACTACAAAAGATTAAGATTAAAAAAAAAGCCAAAACAAAACAAAAAAATAACAGAATGGGCTGATTGACCCGGAAAACATGATGAAGGTTACATACTGACACCAAGTTTATTATTTCACGTCTGTACTTCCTGGTCTAGTTTCCATGGCTTTCATCGGATAGCTTGGAAAAAGAGTCCCGGGAAAGAGTTTGTCAAATTACCGGAATATTTTCAGCATCAATGGACTCCAATATTTCCATTTCTTTTTCACCAAGGTGTTTCTCGGTCACTGTTCGCAAGGTCTTCGCTGTTGATCGAAATAAATGAGAAATTATTATTCTGACAAACCTCGTCTTTTGAGAAAAACTTTAAAAAAAACAAAACAACAATAACAACAAAAACCACAAAAAATACCTCCTTGCTCAACAAGATCATATCCGTATTCGACAAATCCAGATATTTCATCACAAAGTCGGTCTACCTGTTCAACAAAGAAAGCATAAAAACAGTTCGGGTGAATTGCTCCTTGTGAACTAGCGAAGACAGTCATTTGTTCCCACCAAGGCAGTTATTCTGACTTACGTGTGGTGCTCATGAAAATATACAAATTGCAAACTGTTAGTCTCAGGTCTGACGCAGTAGCAGTGGTTTTCTCATCGATATATTTTCATGACGCCTGACCTGGTATCGAGATGGGATCAGGTGGTATCCTAAGATTTTTCTTACCAAATAATCGATGACTGGTTCCAGACCTTCATCTTACCTCGTCCTGTATAAATGTCACAGCAGAGGTCGTTTCTTGCTCGACGACATTAGTCGGTTTTACCGCCACGATAGCCTCAGCCAGCGATTTACCATCTTGCGGCGGTGGTGGTCGTGAAATAGATTGCCGCTGACTTATGCCCTCATACAGCTTGCGGTTATACTGACTGGTCTGAGTCCCCTTAAAAGACAATTCCTTCGATATTAGTGCAAAAGCCAACAATATAATCTTATTATATTATGCATGCAGTACTTACTTTATTAGCGAGCGTGACCACTTTTGCCTCTCTTACGGTCACGTAAGGAGCCTTTTCCTCCCTACATTCACCCAAAACTGAGTTACGTCCTCTTGATTTCACTTCTATCCTCTCCTCCTCTCTTTTTAAGTCGGCCGGCTTTCTTGGTTTGGCAGCGTTATCATCCTCTTCCTCGATACTTTTATCCCCTTCTTCATCGTCGAGTGGCAGTTCCTCTTCTTCCTCTTTCCGTTTCCTTGACTTTTTGCTCCTTCTAGCCGTCTTGTTTTTTTTCTGTCCGCCCGGCTCTGATTGATCCTCCTCTATTTCTTCCATACTAGACCCTGTATCGTTTTCGGATGAGATCTGGGTTGGATTCACGGCTGTTTTTTTAAAAGAGAAATGAGCATTGTGAGGGCTTTGGACATTATCAACAAAGTGCAGTGCACAGCAGCAAATCACTGATGCGCATACTTTGCTCACATAAGCAATATTTCATGAACGCGGGAAAAGTTTTCAAATTCCGTGTATTTGCTTTCAGTTCGCCCGCAGCTTGCAGATATGTTAGCGGTATTACAGTCGTATATATTATAAGTGACAAAAGTTGAATACCTTTTGTGGTTGATGTCTTTTTAGACCGTATTTTTGCCTGCGCTTCAGCCGGCGTCAATTCAGATTTTGTAGAGGTGGTATTGTCCTTAAAAAACAATGGACCAAGTTTGCTATCTACACGAGACATGCTGAAACTTATTACACGGCACATGCTGTATAAGTTAAGATCTTACAAATTTCCAAGGATTTATTGTTATAGATACCTCTTCCTTAGAAGTCGTCAATTCAGATTTTGCAGAGGTGGTATTGTCCTTAAAAAACAATGGACCAAGTTTGCTATCTACACGAGACATGTTGAAAACTCATTACATGGCATAAGCAGTATAATTTGAGGTCTTACAAATTTCCAAGGATTTATTTGTTATAGATACCTTTTTCTTAGAAGTACGCGGCCGCGATCTTAATTTATTCAACTCTTGTTTAGTGCGCGTGATTTCTTGTTCCTTCTCCGTTATCTGTTGTAACTGACTGATCAACTGGTCTCTGTAAGAGGAGCAGTTGGGACACTCCGCAGCAGAAGGTTCAGTCTGAATGTTTTCGACCTCACTCGATGGATCAGTTTCTTTAAAAGGCTTTTAAAATTAACAAAACCAGAAATTTCTGTCATCGATCACTGAGTTCAATTTCATATTTTCATTGCCTATGACCATAGTTATCAAACATTAAAAATTAGTTTCAATCATCATACAAAAAGAGTTCTTCAGACCTTTCTGTTACCATCTAAAGATTCCAACTTTCTTTGCAGTTCTTTGTTTTCCTGTAACGAAGAATTAAAAACATTGTGATAATGAGATATATTTAAACATTTCACTTCCCCGAATCCCAGTTTTGAGGAAAGCTGAAATCTCGGCACTCGCCTTTTCAAGTTTCTGCGCCACATTCCGCGCGTCTCTCACTTGAGCCTGCAGTATATCAGTCGAGGCAAAATCCTCGCTTGAACCTGTAATGGATTTCGTCTGCAAAGGAAGCAACTGGAGAAAAAAAAAAATGATCTGATTTAAAAAATCAAGGCTATATTCATCTTTTCCAAGGAATCAGTTTTTGACTTCTCGGAACTTTTCTTGATACAAATGAAAAGTTTTCCACACAAACAAACGCAAAATTTAAGATATAGCGACTGGTGCGCAGTTTTCCTCCAGCTGATTGACATATTTAAACAAATCTTAATCTATTTTTATGCCGTGGCCACAAAAAATAATTAAGGCCGGAAAAATGAGCAAAAAAGCGTTCTTCACGCTATGAAACCATCATTGGCAGAAAATGACATGAAAAAAATTTTAATCTATCGGTTGCCACTAATGTCATCGATGTCTAGATCTCTTAGACAAAATGAACCAATCATCTTGCAGGAAATGAGCAATTTACTCTTTACGTGGGCGACGGACCAAGCGTAAGCGAGTGCTACTTATCGGAGAGCCACTCAAAAAACTTTTAATTTTAAACATTTGTCTTGTATCCACAGATTATGGTACAGGATTCTCACCTCCTCTGTTTCCTCGGTCTGGTCAATTACTGCTTCACTGATTTTAATATTGTCTTTTTTTTCGGCGAGAAATCTGCGAAGATGCTGCAATATGAACAGAAACACAGACAGGTCAATAATTGTGTTGATTTTCCTTTGCCTGTTTTTTTTTTTGTTCAAAATTATTTTTAGGAATCACCCTCTTGAAGCCTAGGGAAGCGATTTGCTCCCTCACATGCATGTGCGATCGTAAACATAATTACGCATGAGCAGAATATTTCCGATAAAACAAAGTTTGAGTGGCATTACGCATGCGTACACCAATTCTCGGGTATGGGGTCGGGTATGGGTAATCAGCATGAAGGGCGGAGGCTAATAAGAACATTGCCAACCTGTTTACACTGCTTCAGTTCAATCTGCTTTTTTTCCAGTTGGCCCTCAACTGAAATCTTGTCATTGTATATACGAGTTTTATCTTTCTCGAGGTTCTTCTGGCTCTGCATAAACAGATTAATGAATAAATAATAATTGATAAGGTAGCCGAATACGCGTTTAAATGTATTCGTTGTATTGGGAAAATTGCAGATGTTCCTGCTCTCAGAAAGATGTCTCTTACATAACTGTTTTGCAAACAATTTTTTTCTTATGGCAAAAATCTAAGAGAATTCCTAAAACGTTGAGAGATTTTATTTGATTCAACTTGTTTTCGTACTTACTTTTTCGTGTTTGCTGATGTCTTTTTTCAAGCTGGAATTAAAAGACGGTCATAGATTAACTGAAAGTGAAGATCTAAATCAAACTGAAAGGTTGTACGTGTTTCTCTTTCAACGCGGAGCGGAACCACAATCTGAAATTCTAGATCGCGGTTTTGAGATTGGGGTATCTCACATGACCGTACAAACTGCTCTGTAAGCTGGATACTCTTTACAGAGAGAAATAGTGGCCCAACAATTAGCCAGCTGGATTTGGCTGAGAGGTCTGGGTTCGAGGCCTGTTAGGTTTATGGTCTTGTGGTCTTGGGCGAGACACTTTGCCCTGTTTGTGTCCCTCCACCTAGGAGTCTAATTATACAGGCGAATTTTAAGGGAAACCTGAAACAAAAAAATACTTCGGGGGGGGGGGGGGGGAGATGAAGGGAAATCTCAGATGAACTACCATCCCGCCATCTCATCGTAGGGGAAGTAAAAATACTCCCAGTCCCTTCATGCAACGGGAACCACGATTAGCTCCGTCGGTGCGGCTCACTTGGCTGAAGTGCTGATTCTTCCCTAAGTTGCTACCAAATTGCGCTAGTATTGCCAAGATTAAATTTAGTTCATTTTTCTTGAGGCATTTTGATACCGCTATAGGTGACACTACGAAGTATCAGTCGGACATTCTTGAACTGACAAAGCATAAGCCACAGTAGTGACCATAAGTCCTGCTCCAAGAGCTTGGCTTTCCTGTGTAAATACTTACTTCTCGATGTACTCATTTTGATCGTTAAGAGTCGCCACGATTTTTTGAAGTTCCTTTTCTAAGGATTCCTTATCTATGAAAAAATGAAGCAGGATAATCATTGAGGTCTACAGTCTCAATGTAGTAATAAAACTAATAAAAATGGTAACAACAATAATAATAACACTAAGAATAGTAATAATAATAATAATAATAATAATAATAATAATAATAATAATGATAAAAAAATGACAGAGATGATAATTATGATAATATACAAACAATAGCCATTTGGCCAGAAAGTATGCACGGATATTTGCTGAGGACATTATCTGATCCGAGCTGCGAACACACACGAAAACTGTGAGCTTCGAGGAACAGACAATGTATGAGGACAACTATACGAGCATGCTTTCCCGTCAAATGGAGGCAAGTGTGTTTGTTATCCTTCAAATATCTGAAGATTGTGATAGAAAAAAGTGAACAAAAGGGGTCAGTTCCCCTCAGTTTTACCTAACTTCCCATCGTTTCGCACCATGTGTAGTATTTCAACCATTTCACCAGCCAAAAGTTTCCATTGTTGTGTCTCATTTCGAACGCTTTGCCTTCCTGTAATAATAAAAGAAACACCATTACGAAACCCCGATACCCTGTGACTTCGCAAGGCAAAATACCAGCTCTCATAGATTCATGGATGGCTGATTACTACACAGAAAGTTTATCCACTGTAAAGGTTACACTGAAGAATCCAGAACTTATGGTTTAAGCTATCTTCGGAGGATCTGAAGGAGGACTGACTTTGGGAGATCGTTGACATTTCCCCTGCTAAGGTCATCTCGAAGACATTCGGACAAATTTCTGACTGAATCAGTATAATAAATTTATAAAAATTCGAAAGAGCGACCTTTGTTGAAGTACTAATAAACGAAAATTTGCCTTTCGTGAAAACTCTCGCCAGAGAAAATCTAGCTAGAAAAGATCTCGCAAAAAAAGAGATTCTGAGTTGACAGAGCAAACAATTAAAATACAAGTTCATACGATAACAATGGGATCAACGTATTTATTCTAGAGTTTTTCTTTCACTACAGTGTTATCTACCCTCGAACATTGACCAGGAAAGATGGAGGCTTTTGCCTCGCAATTATTTTTGCCACAAATGAAATTTTTGAGTCCTAATTACTTGAGAAAAGTTCCTTCCTTTGTTGCGTGGCCATCCTTTTGTGAATCTGCAGCTCCCGTTCCAACTGTCTCTTTTCTCTGGAAAAAAGAGAAACTCACTCCTAGGATGATCATGATTTTAGCTTCACGTGAAAAGCGACCCTCCGATTGTTGGAGAGTTATGAACAAAAACGAAATAATGTATTAAGACACACATATGTCTATATTTGATAGAAATTTGATTAGCAATATTGCAGTTCGAATGAGGCCTTCAACAAGGCAGTAGGACAACATTCAGACATCCTTGAACAAAGAATCATCCAAGATTCGACTCATTACTATTGTGTGAATTCCTTGCTTAGTTGGTAGTAACTTCCAACTAGCATCTGAGAGGCCTGGGTTCGAATTCTGAATTTTTTAGGCCTGATTTTTTTTCCCCAGATGATTATTGACAAACAAATGGTACATCTGATAAGGTAACATAATAACGGAATGAAAATAATAAGAACGTTTGGTTGGACTGAGAGGGCGTTAGGTGAGTTGAGGAAGGGAAAATTTGTTCCAGAAGAGGAGACCATAGTATCTACACCTTGAGAAAACAAACTTAGCATAGAGAGCCGGCGAAATACTTATTTAGAGCTTATGGTGCAGATATGGAGCCAAACATACTCCACTAAGGCCCTAGTAGCTTCTCCTTTTTTCGATTCATCAATCATCCTTTTGTTGAGTTTCTCCAATTTGGTGGTAGTGTCTTTCACAGTTTGGAACGTTTCCCTGTAAAACAAAAAGAGGATAAACAACATGAGAGCATGAATTAACGTGTAACTTAGCAACTGGGTTAAAACAGACTGCAGAATCTTATACTGGGATTAGCATAAAGAACGGCGGAGCAATGAGGGGGCCTAGGTGGCTGCAGTTTTTACTCGTAATTCAAATAAAGTTTATTTCTTCGTGTTTACTTTTCTGGGGGAGGGGAGGGTTTAGAACATTTCAGACATCCATATATAAGGTTCTGCCACTAGCACCAGCCACACATTCCCTCTCCGCCTCTTCGCTGTTCGCGAGGAAAATAGTTTACAGTTCACATACTGAATTGCTCGCTGTGTGCCCTCCATGTCTATTGTTTGATCTTTTTTGCTCATCGCCTCCAGCTGTAACAAAGATACACATAACATTTACTACAATAACCGAATCACAAGCAACATCCTCCAATCCAAGTCACATATTCCCGGGTATTGTTCCGTTGGATTGAGACTCAGTCATGGAGAGTAAGAAATATAAGTGAACACTAAACAAACAAAACCTAAAAGTTACCTCATTTAAGATTTCTTCCTCGTCAAATTCAAGCGACTGTAGAAAAATGAGCCGAGAATAAAAAGTAAGTCAACACCGCTTCACACGACAAGTAAATTGCCTTCCGTAATGGCAAGTTAAAATGCCGTAAAAAATTCCCGATGTAGACCATAACATCGGTGTGCCGCCTGCAGCTTCGGGTAGGATGTTTACGCAGCCATAAAAAGCAGTGCAACAGGACGAGAACAAAAGGATAATACTTACATCTTGAAGGGAATTTAGTAACTGCAATGAATAAAGCAAAATTAGCTTCTACTGTCGATGATCGTTGTCGTTAGAGGTTAAATATATCCACCAAAGAAAGTTTCCTTGATTTGTGACATTAGGTGGCTTGCGGGGAAACGCGGGGAGAAAAAATGCTAAGATGAACCGTCATGTTAGAATTGTTTTGTCTCTCTCCTTTTTGCACGCATTGACTATCCAAGTAACGTTGAAACAGTTCTAGAAAATTGTGCTCCAAATTTTGTGAGCTTTATCAGTACTAAGAATTATGAATATCAATGTGCGTGAATCTGCTACGTAAGCAGGCGAGCTTACGGTTTAATAACACGCAGCGGATGTTAAACCACAATTAAACTGTAGATTATCTTTACTCAGTTTTGTGGTGAACTTACCTCTTCTCTTTCGTCACACAAAGTTTTGTAATCACTTAACAAACTTTCCATGGCAATCTTAATAAAAAAAAAATGTGTCAAATCAGCGTTTTGAAATTGGATGCGTTTTAGATTCTTAGATACTTCAGTGTGGTAGTTTTTCTCGTCATTATGAGGATCAGACAAATTCAATTTCAGATGATTTTTTTGAAATATTAATATTTGTTTCTCAGGCGATGTTGTGGAATGGAATCAGGGAGTGCTATCACCTCTACATTCTACGTCTAATGGGTCAGTTTATTTCCGTTCTACTGGTGATAGCCCGTTGAAAAACGCAATCCTGGCAGATAATTTATGACATGAAGAACGAAAGATAATTTTAACAAGAGCAAAGAGAAGGGTGCAATACTTGGCCGCTGAGATGCTCCTGCGTGGCGCTATATCCCTGAGGAGACAAAAAGATGACACACTGCTTGCGATCAAACCTCCTTGAGGCTACCATTAGCGGACACACACACACGAGTAACAAAGTGAAAAAAAGAAAGCTAAAAATTTAACTTAAAAAAACTCGACTTTCTTTGACTTTTATAAAGTTGTTAAAGATTACAGGATGACGCTAGGCGTATCTTTGGTTAAGGCGATGCTGGGTATCCTGTGCTTCTTGTTGTTTATAACACTTGTGCCAAGCTCAGAGCCTTCCCATTCCTTACGAGACCTTTCAGATTTGTAATTCCTTAGGTTATAACGAGAAATGCTTCCTGATAATCTAGTTTACAATTTTATGCACGCGGCTTACTCTAATCAAACTTAACCGTTCAAGTTCCAAGAGTTATCAGCATCTTATTTCTTCTTAAAGTAATACTCCTGAATCATTCATTAAGATCGTGAGAATATCGGAAATGGTCGAAAATTGTTAAACAAATTGTCCGAGTCAGTCCCAAAGGAGAAATATAGAGAAGAGTATGAAAGATATGGATACTGATGTTAGGGTGTAAAGCGAAACGTTTCTTGTTTCATAGGCTTTACCTTTGGATCTTTGTCATCGTACATGGATTCGTATTCCGTTAGCAACTGAAAGATAAAAAACCAATTCTCAAACATTAAAATTTGTCTGAATCGAACATATGACGTCTATTTTCTAGAAAGCGACCTCCAGGAGATCACGCGGTCTTAACTACAAATGCTGACTCGTCTAAGAATGTTTTTTAAAAATATTTTGATCATCTTATCGAGTAACTCTTAAAGGATTAAACGACAAGAAAATCGTCACCATACTTTTTAAGCGGTATAATTAATCAGAAATTTTTTTTTTTTTAAAACATCTTACAGTTTACTTATCAAACAAGGATAATGGTATTTATCGAGGCTAAATCAAATGTGAGCTTGGCCTATCATTCAAAGTGTAGTCTCAAAAATCTCTACATCTATCATCCCACAGATTTTACTCTCCCTCCCCAGGGGAACTTTTGCCTACAGCTTCTTAACCTACGAATCAAATACATGTCCCTCGCTCTGACGAAGGGCTAACGCTGGGATGATCAGCTTTAGAAACTCTTTACGGCGGACAATTTACACTGCCAACCCAGTCGATAAAATCAAATTATCTTGTTATTCTGCCTACCGACGCAGCGCCACAGTTTCGTCAGAAGCTTATTTCCCCTCCCCTCCCCTCTCCACCCTTTATTCGTGATATTTTACCTTTGATATTCTATCAGTGATGCCGCTAAACTCCTGCTCGATGTAGTCATTAGACTTCTGTTTTCCTATTCCCACTGCATGCACTGTTAACGGAAGATCACTCTCACTCTTAGTAGCTGTCGCTAGGTCTTCCTCCTTTTCCTCTGGTGACAACAGGTCTTTTCTCCAGCTGGCCTCATACTCGGATTCCCGTTGGTCTTTGAGTAACGGTAACGCCTGGAGATCAAGTTTGTTGAGCTGAAGCTTTTCTTTTGGTTTTCTCCTCTGCCCTTTACCATGTTTCTGCATGGCGAATTCGTATCTTCGAGACATAGTGTGCTCGGAAGGAAATGTTTCAGAGTTTCAAAAACTTGCACCTCTGTAAGGAAATGTTGGTGATCATGTTGTCAATCACTGTGTGAACCCCACAAGGGTTTCCGCTGCTAAAAAAATGCTACATGTTTTCTTCAAAAAGGCTTAATTATCTGGCGAGACCGTTCGACTGGTAGCGCTGCGCGCGGAAATTTGCGCTTATGATGTCAAATTATGATTGTGTCGTCACATACGTCATCAATTGTCTTAGTTATGACGGAAGAATTCTCATCGCAAGGGAAAAGGCAGACAATTGCAACTTGAAATGAGGCAGATACATGACTCAGCTCTAAAACAAGGGAAAGGGCGAACCAAGAATTTGATTCACAAGAATAGTTCTGTAATTCGCCTTAAGTCGAAGGTCAGTGTTCTTGGAACTTGACGAGTATTAGCCCATAACTTACACTGGAGATTTCAAAAAGGGGAACAAATGTATCATATTCTCCGATTGCATCCTATTCGTGCATTACCACCATTATACCATCTTACATTTCACCATATTTCCAGAGACCGGAAAAAACGAACTGACACACGTTATTTTTCTTGTGAACTATTTCCTCATTAAGGGGTTGTTGTCTGAGCCAAGCAAGTCTCATTTTCCTAATTTGGCCTAGTGAATTGCCTCCAACTATTATCATTGTGTGAGTGTAAAGAGACAATTACCCTAACCCCCCACCCCTAAAAGAGAAATTTTCTTCTAGGCGATTAAACAGGGTGTTGATGAGCCCCTTTACATTAGTGCATAAGTTTCATACTGCCATTCTCCAGGGATTCCACAATTTCTTTTAAAATGCTTTTTCTATACAACAAATTCAATTTCCAGATGACATTATTCTATTATGGTAACAGATTGTTAGGTGACAAAATACATTGATAGTTTGAGTGGCATTGCAATGTAGTACTCAAAGGAAGTACAGAGTTCTCTTTCCAATAGGTTACAAAGTGGTGAAAAGCAAAAAAACCAAAACAAAACAACAACAACAACAACCATTCACAACTTAAATATGTTATGAAGGGATTTTATTTGTACAACTGTAGAGCACAAGAATTCAACTTAAATCCTTGAAGGGTACAACATCTGTGAACAGAAAGAAAGACAATACATAAGATTTGTCAGATACTTCTCTGTCATACAAATCATTACCTGGACTAGTCCTGATAAGAAAATTCCAAGAAATTTATAATGCTATAAGAGAATTAAATATTCTGAGCTCTGTTCAAGTGTAGTTAAACATCAAGAATGCTGAATTAATAAATCAGCATTTCACAGAAACATATATTTCGTCACAGCTCAGAACTTCAAAATTTTCCTTGATTGACTAAGTTAACCTAAGCCACATTACAATAAATTTGAATTTTTTTCAAACCACATACTTTTCCATAGATTTGCCTAGTGTATACATGAATTTCATGATAGCCACCAGTGAAATATCTGTTGTGGTTTTACAGGCAAAGTTTTGAAGCTGTTCCACTAAGTAGGCTCAATAACTGATCAATCTGAATGACTTGTTGAGGATAAGAGTGTTTTCACTTTATTCAGCTTTATTCATAGACACACTCTAATACACAGTGAGAATTTTTAATATTTAAGAAAAATAGAAAAAAGAATTATCTCTGTTTGATGACTATCAAATAAATTGCGAATGTGAAGAGAGCCTTAGCCTTTCAACTTCCAGAGGTTACTTTAAAAGACCAAATTCTCCTGTGTTATTTACAAGGTATGTACTGCAGTCAGTGAGGAGAATCACTCATTGGATCTCAAACGTCTAAGGTATTATTTTGAAAAAATAGCTTACCACTCTAACAGTAGCACCCATTGCTTTAGGTGGAAGGTTATGCCTGAACTTTGCTCGTACAACACCACTGTTTCCATGAGGTCTTGTGATCTTTCCCCACATTACTCGCACTTTACTGGCTTTCTTATCTCCCTTGGCTACTGACTTTCTTTTGGCACGGTAGATAAAGGCAACACGTTTGCCAAGGTAGAAATCTGTTTCATTCTTGGCAGCTACTCCTTTGATTCTTAGAAGGGAGGTGTTTGGTTGCTGATTACGCAAGCCTCTCTTGTAGCCAAGGACAATGCCTTTTGTATACAGGCTAAAATATAAAAACAAAAGTGCTCTGATAGGAAGGCTTCTCATCTTAATGTCACAACCCTTTCGCTCCCAGAAGTATCAGATCAAAAAACAAAAAATACAACATTCATTGATAAGAATAAAACACAGAGCTTATCAAGAAGTTTTAAGATTGACTGCCAACTATGAGTGATAAAAACCTTAAAATCACTTTCGAGTGAAGAGCTCCAAACCCGAAATGCAGAGGTAGAAAGAAATGATTTTCGTATTCAACAATTCTTACAAACACATTATATTCTCACTATAGTCATACACAAGGTTTTATAGACACCAGTGTCTGTGCTATTTTAGGCTTTAACTGGATAGGATTATTTTGCAATTTGGCAAAAAGGATTGTATCACGAAATAGGGAATGAGTCCAAATACTGTTTAAGTTTTTCTGTGTGAAAATGTGATTGCGATATTCTTTCAAACTGATATTAACATACATAACGGATGCTACCCTTAAGTAGTAAGCATCGGTTAGCTAGTGATGAAATCGATGAAAATTCTGCTCATAATCAGACAGTAACAAATTATACTCGAAATCTACTACAAAGCTAAATCTAAAAATTTAGCATTTCTTAACTTTACCTCAAAATCTTAGATAAACATAAGCATGGGCATACATTAAAGATGAACTTACCGTGTAGGTTGTGACATTTTAAATCTTCTAGTTACCTGAAATAAACCGATCAAAACAGTTAACGTCAAGGAAAGTAATCGTCATTCGAAAATAAGGCAGCCATACTGCATACATACTACATACGAAGAAACAAAACATCAAGTGATATGCATTTTTTTTCTAAACTTGAACAGACAGAGAATGGAAGTAGTATATAAAATAAGTTTCAGTTGCGTAAAAATAGGAAATAACTGAAAATGTACGACGATGGAAGAAGATTTCAATCTCCACTCACTCAGTAACTCAGAAGCCGAGATGTCGACCCGAAGAGAAAGAATGAGCCGGCGTTCAAAATCTTTAGACGGTCAGCGATTTACTAGATTCCAGACTACCAGAATTTTCGTTTATAGCAACAGGAAAACAAACATGGCGGTTAGATTACAATGTTAACAGTGTAGTATTTTGTGAGAATCTTCAAGCTATTTCACGCATATTATGGATTTTGAAAGAAGAGCTTTATCATCTAGGTCACCTGCCACGAGGTATGAAGTCCTTCTTGTCGAAGATACGCCAAAGAAAGGACTTTCCGAAGAACGGATGACAACATGTTTTCATGTCTATGATGAACTAATTCCAGAGTTGGGAGTTTATAAGAAAGTTTTGAAGATGCTTCGGGATGAACTATACGAAGCTGTGTATAGCAATGAATACACTACAGCAGCACCTAAAAAAGGGAAAAGCAAGACGACTTATATTCAACGCATTCCTTATTTCGTACTTGTTAATCGAGTTTTTGAGGAACGCGATAAAAACGCAGACCAGCTAAAAGAAGCCATTAATGCATTAGAAAACAAACTTGCTGAGAAAGATCAACAATTGGAAGAGGCTAATAAAACCATCGAGCAACTTAAAAAATCACTTAAAGAGTGCAGTGATAAGATTTACAACATGGAAATCGAAATGGAAAACCAGAATCTCGAGCAGAGGAAACTTGAAACAAGCGTCCAATATGAACAGATGATGCAACAAGCGGCTAAAGACCGTTACGAAAAACGCATTTCAGGTCTTAAAGAGGATCTCACTCAAGCTAAGGAAAGGAACAAATTCCTTGAAAAGTTTAAAGAAGGTTATGACGCCCTTGAAGAAGCATTTAATGATTCAACAGTGTTCGATAATAAGCCTCAAAAACCAGCTGTTCTAACAAGGAGAGCTCAACTCATTCAAGAAATATCTAATGCTAAGCTTCTGGAAGAGCAACTCCTTACCATGCAGAATTTAGTTATTGAGGAATATGAACTCTTCTTGGAGGAGAATAAGGCTTTGCCAACAGAAGAAGTTGACTTGAAGAGCAGTGGAAGTAACTTTCGTGCAACACCAGATGATGAACACGAAATGAGAGTGAAACTGGAAGAGGAGCTGCACAAAGTCAAGGAAAGATTTAAAAAGAGTATTGCTGATATTGAAAACGAATTTCAGCTCATTGAGATTCAAAGGTCTAGTCTTGAAGATCAGTTGGCCGAACTTGAGGAGGAAGCTAAGAGGATAGAAAGAGAAACCAACGAAAAGAAAGAGAGAAAGAAAAGCATGTTTTTCATGGAAGGAGAAAAGGAAAGGAAACCAGATGCACCTGAAGACGATGACGAGATTGACTTTGTGAAGATCATGAACAGTGCACATAATCAAGATCCATTTATTTCACACGAAAGAATCCTGAGCAAGTACTCAGCAATGATGTACTACTCCTGCAACCAGGGAAAGAACTATCACGAGTTTAAAGATGCCAAGTTTTGTGCAAGTTGTGGTGAGACAACTCTACTCTGTCCTCACAAAGTTACAGATCACAAGGTTGTTTCATTGCCTCATAACTGTACCCACATAAAGATCATCAGGCCAACAGTGCACATATCACGTGAGGAAAAACCTCCTGTTCTTGTAACCGAAACTCCCGAGAGCGTCCGAGCGATGTCGGCGATTTCAAACAGCACTGTAACTTACGGAGAAGAGTCCATCTTGAAAGAACAACAACACCTGACCACGACATACAAGTTCCTCTGGGATGATTACTACTCAAGGACATCAATTAGAAGACAGATACCAAGGGCTCTTTCTCAGGATCGTGTATCGTCCATCATTGAGCAGTTTTACTCTTCACTTATCTGGCAGGATGATTACGCAGTGGAAGATGAACAAATTGTTTCAGTTGTGGATACGCTGTACTCTTTCTTCCACGAACGATATCTTGTTCCAGATGTCACATTTCTAGCTGTGTTTGATTTCTTCACAAGTGTGATCAAGTTTGCCTCGGGCAACAAGAACATTCAGTTGTTTGCTCAGGCGATGTGTGGCAGCTTGGACCCAGTTGTGGTTCGTTACATCCTTCTGATAAATGAGTTTATCGATCTGGTTGAGTGGTTGGCCGTCAAAGACATCAGGATTTTTGCTCAAGTTGTTTATCCCTTCATGAATGAGGAAGACATTGAGCAGTTCTCAATGGGCTACACCTCCTTCAGCGAAAACAAGATTTCTAAAGAACTGGTGTCCGAGTATTTCCTGTACATCATTCTGAAGTACAGAGAACCTCGCTTTCAAGAAATGGAAGTTAAACTGCTGCAACAACCAGGAAGGAGGCCTGGGTTTATGACCGATATTGAATATGCTGAAGCTATCGATAACATCTGTCCCTTGGCATCGGAACGCATGCGGCGCCGTCTGTTTGTAGAGTCTGTGGAACACTTGAGAACCACTGATGACTCTGTATCCGTGATGCGACTGGCACAAATCACTGGTTATCTGACCCTATTACAACTCACACCCGTCATTAAGAATACGGTTTCCCAGAGAGTGGATGAAGTACGCCTTGTCGTCGCTGAAGGACAGTCATCCCCACTCCCTGATGCTCCGGTGAGCAATGCATCCAAACCAGGGGATTTTTTCACCACAAGTAGCGCACGTGCAGTAGCGGCTGAGAATGCCAAACGCTCAAGGACTCGGCAACTAAAAAGGATTGAAGAATACCAGTATGACTGAGAGCAGGAACCCTCAGAAATCAGGAACTGTTACCCCAGAATTATGAGAGCAGTTTTCAAAAATTTATTTTAAGAGAAAGCTATTGTTACTTTTGGCAAAGTTTATCAAATTGTTAAGTCTTGAGGCAATTATACCGTAAAGGAGTAATACTTAATCAAGGTGAAGGTGAAGATTACGTCTACCTGAAGTCGTTGTTATTTTCTCAAAAATCCGTTCGCCCTCGAACGGAGTTCCTGATTGGTGCGGTGAGGCTCCAGCTGTCAATCACAAGCCAAATGTGTCATTTGAGCGTCATTCTGACATTTCGCTCCTGCTGGAGAAAGAGAAAGAGAAAGATGGCAAACTCTGATTGTGAACTTGTTAGTTTTTATTCTACTATCGAGGAAACACTTAATTGTCTTTCGGAATTTAATGTCGGAACAAAAAGAAGCAGTTTCTATGCTGGTTCCTGGAAAGGATTTACTGACCATGTTGCCAACTAGCTTTTGGAAAAGCCTGATATTTCAGGGTTGGTATTTATGAAAGAAATAATGACGGTAAACCTTCGAGCGTAGTTGTCGTTTGTTCGCTTCATCGTATAGTTAAAGATCATAATGGAATGAGCATCTTCGATCGGATTAACTGTAGCTACGCTCACGGGTTGTCATTTGGAGGATATAGAATGCGGCAAATATCAACTCGTATTTGCCTCAGCAGAGAACATTTTGGTGAAGCCATTTTTTTCGTTGATGAAAAAAATACCCACACCATTTCACCAGAGTTTTCCGGTTTGCATCAAATAAATTATGGCGGGTAAACCTTCGAGTGCAGTTGTTTGTTACTTCCAAGTATCGTTTACGATCAAATGGAAAAAAAAATTGTCAAATAGATTAATGGCAGTCATACTCAAGGATTTTCGTTCAGAAAATCTAGAGTGCAGCAAAAATCAGCTCATATTTGTGACCGCGGAGGAGGTTTTGTCGATGCCATTTCTTTTCAGGCTGAAAAAAAAACTGCCTCACCGTTTCACTTATTGGCTCTACGTATGTTTGTTTTTGTCAGAAGACAATGCTTCCGGTTTTTAATTTAACTAATTTTGATTGGTTATCTGCTCATTTCTCCTCGCCCTTTCCCTGCCCTCTACCCCCACCGTCCACTCTAACTCGAAATCAAATATGGCCGGTTCGGTAAACAATCGCGAGCTTATAATGTTAGCTCGCTCTAATAAGACGCCTGCACTGCAGGCTTCTTAACTTTAGGTGTGGTTTTATATAGTGCCATTCCGTCCATGGTTCGTCGGAGCTCAAGCTATATTTCGGTTTAACTACACAGAACGCTGATAAAGTGCTATGATCTCATGGAGTAACGAAAAGGGAGAGATACTGTCCTTATATATACAATTGTGTGCAGGAAATAACAGAAACATGCCCCACAAAGTTTGGAGATCTATTCAAACATTTCTAATTTCAATGAAAAAAACTAAGATTAAGTTATTTTCTGAAGTTCTATTTTGACAAATCCGAAAGTTACATGGTTCTGTGCAAATACTGAACAACTCCTGAACCTCGTGCCTTAATTTTACTTCAAATCGTACCACTTAAGTCAAAAGCAGAATCAGAGTTTTAATTCTTAAAAAAAGAACGCGTTCAAATTTGTTATATGAAGGAGGTCCAATAAGTAATCGTTAGTTATGTGATTATAATAAAGAAAAGGTTAACTTTGAATAGTAAGACTTTATAACAATGCTAATTTTATCGAATCATTTAATTGGGTGTCTTGTGAGGTCAGTTATTGCGTTCAGTAGCAAAATTGCAGTCTCGCATTCGTATTGCCACGCATTGAGCGTGGAAACGTCGTAGGACGAGTCTGACGTGGTTTAAATGACATTACTTAATCTGATATGTGTTGCAAAAGCTGTACCGGATTCTCCAACTTGTATCAACCACAGTTCAACGAAATTTGGCTTCAGTCATTCCTGACACAGAATTCTGGAGAACATAACACTTATTATTATTATACTTAAAGAAGTAAATTAGTAAATCTGTGCTACTAGCCCAATCTAAACTGTAACTGGTAACCATCCTTTGTGCGGGCCTTCGACGACCATTTTGACACATCCTAACACTGTTCTACATAGAAATATAATTTGATGGTAATGTAACTGTGATGGCCGTGACTCAGTGTCACATCTAAATTACTTTAAATGAAGTACGTTTATGTTTGCATGATTCGTCAGTAGATACAGGCCACGGTTATCACGGAAAACTGCGGCACTAATATGTTAGATATGTAAAACAATCAAAAATGACACAACTGGCTAATTACGAATAGTTTAGCGCTACTCCTTTTGAATTCAGGAACAAAGTTTTAAATTCGCTAAAGTGAATCACAAGGTTTTGGATTCTCAACTGGGGTCTAGAGTTCTCTGCATTACCAGAAGACTGAGTATTCATCGTCGCTATCGCCACAGATAAAATCATCGTCGCTATATCGGGAAAAGACTTCAAAACGGAGGAAGTTTTGCATTTCTCTGCTATTCTTTTCGTCTTCTCTCAGCTTTATCTCCTTGCACACCCTGCATTTCGGCTCTCCGTTTCTTAGCTGAGTATTACTGAATTCCTCTCGTGGAAACCGTCGCAAACATTCGACACATTCGGTATTGGCGTGCGGAAAATAAAGTTTCCCTTTCTCTGGGATTATATCGAGTGGAAGCAACGCATTCATCTCGTAATCATCGAAGAACCTCACGGATTTCTGCCGATAGAGATTAGCGTATTTCTCAGATGCCACTCGGAGACGAGCCTCTTCTCTTTCTTTTACATCTTTCATTTTCTCGTACAACTTGAACATCGCCGTTGTATCCACGATGCAGTACTCCATCAATTCATCCGATAAGGGTCTTTTTTTCCAAACTCCATAGTCTTTCTTCATAAGAATTTTTCCCCCATTTTTCACCTTGATCAAATCATCATCCTGAACGTACAGCTCAAGACAACGACGAAAACCATAGATGCTCTCTACTTCGTAGGGTCTGTGGCTCCGACGTGTGTACCCTGCGCTAAAAGGTTCGTGGCGAGTAGCTGTGTCATTCTCACGGCGGTAGAGGATTTCAAGCAGCTGAAGATCCAACACTCCCGTCAATTTTATGTTAAATTGATGCCACAGGGCGTCTGAATCTTCCCGACAATCAAACATCAGCTTCCCAATCGATTTATCTTCCAGGATTTCGCCAAGGCCAAAGGAAAAAACTGCTTGCTCTAGTTTGAGAACATCGAATATGTAGACTTTATCTTCCGTTGCGACTGTTATGATGGTGAGCGCTCCCTTCCTGCTCAGGTTAACACCTTCACAATCAACAGCTATAAAGCGAGAGTTATCGCTAATTTCTCGTTTAAGCCCATGAAGAGCATCTTCCAGACCAGCTTCATCGTCGATCAGTCTGAAATCACTTGAGATCTTGCACGCCATTCTTGATTTCACTTGAATTTTTGCCCTGATTTGATGAAAGCCCGTCTTGCGAAAGGAAAGTACGACAGCTTTCTTGGAACCTCTTGAGTCATGAGTTCTGAGAAAACAATATTTATTTCCGCTGATTGTGATTCCTCCCTCCCCTCCCTTCTCCTGATGGCCATTGAATATGACAGATAGCTTCTGAGTGACAGAGGATCAGAGACAATCCTTTCATCGGCTCATTTGAATTTTTAATTTAAACAAAGCTCATACCTGACAGCAAAGACGGAAAGTATCCCTTCCAAAAAGGACGGCTGTTTATTAGAAAGCAAATCACAGGAAAAAAGAGACTCCTTAGGGCTCGCGGCACCTGACCTGGCCCGTTGTGTATTATTGATTCTACAAATTCTTGCTTTGAAAATACGTAACCGGCCCACTAGCTGTTAATAACGTTTGGCCTGTTTATGAACATTTTTAAAACGGGAGAACATTTTACCAAGAAATATCACCAATGGTCATTGTACTTACTGCAAGAGGGAATGAGTTTGAGCCCTCGGTATCTTTCCTCAGCTCAAGTTTTTCTTAAGGCGTATGATTAAACACATCGAGGACTATAGAGTCAACCTCTTGATTTCTTATCATTTGTCTCTTCACTAAACCGTAGTGAACGTGTTTTACCTAGTTACCCCACCCCCATCAAAGACGCATTTGGCAGAACGCTGCAGGGGTGGAGTGAGAAAACAAGGCCGGACAAAGCTGACCAATGAGAAACAAAATATTAATATTAATGAACACTTTCTACGAATGCACAATTGGCAGCTTTGCTTATGTAAAACCAAACAGAATGGCCAGCAAGTATGATTATAAACTGGTTAATAACGATCCTAGTCTCAAAGTCGCCATATCCGAACTCAGACAGAAAATAGAGCATAACGCACTCTTAGCGGTTGATTGTGAAGGTGTTGATCTCAGCAGAAAAGGTACACTTACTATAATAACAGTTGCTACCGAGGAGAAAGTCTACATATTTGATGTTTTGGAGCTGGGAAAACGCGCGACAGTCCGAAGTGGACTTCGTGAAATCCTGGACAACAAGTCATGTACGAAGCTGATGTTTGATTGTCGGCAAGATTCAGATGCACTCTGGCATCAGTTGAATGTCAGGCTAACGGGAGTGTTGGATCTTCAGTTGCTTGAAATCCTTTACCGCCGTAAAAATGACACAGCTAACAGCCATGAGCTTTCCCGCACTAAGCATAAAACTCGAAGCCAGAGAACAGATGAAGTTGAAAGCATTTATGGTTTTCGTCGCTGCCTCGAGCTGTATCTAAAGGATGAAGATTTGCTTAAGATGAAGGATGAAGGAAGTAAATTGTTAAAGAGGGACACTGAAGTGTGGGAGAAAAGGCCTCTACCTGATAAGTTAATTCAGTACTGTATCGTAGATACAATGGCGATGTTCCGATTGTACGAGAATATGAAAGATGTGGAAGAAAGAGAGGGGGCTCGTCTACGCGTTGCCTCCGAGAAGTATGTTGATCTGTATCGAAGCAAAACGAGAAGATCTTTCGACGATTTCGAAACCAATGCATTGCTTCCACTCGACATCATCCCGGACGAAGGAACTCTTTCTTTTCCGCCTGCTGACACTAAATGTACTCGTTGCAAGAGACTATTTCCACGAGAAGAGTTCACCAAAACACAACTAAAGAATAATGAGCAGAAGTGCAGGGTATGTAAGGAAATAAAACGCCGAGCAGATGTACGACGAAAGAGAGAAGCGAATAGCCAGGATGGCTTTCTTTATCGTGTGTAGCTATGTTATTGTTATTTTTGGTTCTTCTACTTCTAGCGAAAAGGTAAATTAAGCGTATAATTAATTTTTATAATTATCAGGAAGAACTAACTTAAATATCTTTAAATCATAAATAAGAAAATTGTACTGAAGAATCGAATACTAGAACTTGTCTTCACAATGAATTTAAGCATTCCCGTCGGTAGCATTTTTTAAAACCACTGTTCACACGAAGTCAGTCAAGCGCTCGCTTAGAGACTCGAGCTTGGCATGTTTCGATGTTTTTTATTGAAGTAAGACAAATCGATTACGCTCTTAGTTAGTAAAGGGTCGCTAGTTTTATGGTTTCTATATTATATCCCATTTTTTTGGATTGCGCGTTTCCGAATGAACACGAATAATTTCTATAATTAGTGTGAGCTTTTCAGTTATATGAATAATCTCCATAAATAGTAGTGACTGCCGATGACTGCCTCTAAGGGAAGGTGACTTGCGCGGTGGTTCAAATTTGTTGCCTCGCCTAAAAATGCAAATATCCAGAAAGTACTGTATAAAGCTTGAAACATACGATTATATTTGTAGGTCTCATAGATATGGCGATAATTTTTCTAAGGTATCTCAAATGTCATCAACCATGATAACTAAAACAATAAAATGGCGTTTGATTTTGGGGTAAAAAAATAAATGACCTGTACGTGATAAAGCCTGGTAGCATTTGTTTCGCTTGTTGTGATTTGCGGTCATATGAAATGTTTAGTTATTAGTAATTATGTCGTCTGCACATAGAAATGAATGTTAGTAAGTATTCTGCCTTGTTCATCCGCCTTATGTATGCACATCGCGTTTTTACTTAGTGCAAGAACCCAAGTAGATGGGTATGTCTCGTCAAGGTCAATGCATTCCCTTGAGGTTCAACAGGCGTTTTAGTTTGAAAATAGGGGAGTTAGACCACGCTGGACTCCTTTCACTTTAACATTCATAATTACAACTCAAAATGCACAGCAGAGACAGATTGACATCTTCAAAATCAACGGCTAGAATTCTGTTTCATATTCTGTTTGAGTTTAGACATGGCAAAATTTCACTTTCAACTCCATGTTATTCTGCTCCACAACCAGCATCAATCAAGGCACCACGATATTCTGCAGTAGATCCAAACTACAACACTTTGCTTCTTACCATATGACCCAAGTTTAAGGCCATTCTTTAACGACAATCTCTGCACCTTTTTGTTAATACTGAGAGCATCCTTCTTCCTGCAAGCTCCCAACCCCCTCCTCCCCAATGTAAACAAAAGAAAAATGGCCGCCGGAAGTGAAAGTGGAAACTGATGAATTCTTGGAACTCGTTCACTCGACGAAGTGGTTTCAAGAAAACTCGGATTCGCTCTAAACCTAAAAATAAGGTCTCAAAGAAGGTAGGCAGCAACATTTTTGCTTGAGTGGAAATCGTGAACGACAAGCAAGATGAAAAATTACTACAAAGTTGTCGATGAACAGAGAAGTTTGAAGGATACTATTTATAACCTCAAACGGAAATTAGAACATAATAGCTCACGGTTTCTAGCTGTTGATTGTGAAGGAGTTTCTTTGAGTAGACATGGAGCACTTACAATTATAGCAGTCGCAACTGAGGAAGAAGTCTACATATTTGATGTCTATAAGTTGGGAAAGTTTACATTCAGTGGTGGACTGAGTCAAATCCTTGAAGACAAGTCGTGCACGAAGCTGATGTTTGATTGCCGAGAGGATTCAGATGCTCTCTGGCATCAGTTTAACGTAAGACTGACAGGTATTTTGGATCTGCAGCTCCTTGAAATCCTCTACCGTCGTGAAAACGACTCAGCGACTGGTCAGACCTTCTTCGGTGCGGGCCACTCTCATCGTAATCAAAGACCAAATGATCAAGTGGAGAGCATTTTCGGTTTTCGTCGCTGCCTTGAGTTGTACGTCGGTGATGAAAATTTAATCAAAATGAAGGATGAGGGAAGGTTTTTGTTGAAGAATGATGAAGAAATATGGAAGAAGAGACCTTTGTCAAATGAGTTAATACAATATTGTATTGTTGATACATTGGCCATGTTCAGTTTGTACGACAAGTTGAAGGGTATCTTACAAGGTGCTGATCAGATTCGCCTACGAATAGCATCCGAGAGATACGCTGATTTCGTTCGATGTAAAACCAAAAGGTATTTTGACGAATACGAGAAGAATGCACTTCTTCCTCTTAACATCATACCTGATAAAGGAAATGTTTATTTTCCTCGAGCTGATACAGCATGCACCTGCTGTCATAGGTTGTTTCCAAGAGATGAGTTCTGGTCGTCGGAACTCAGACGACGGGGGCAAAGATGCAGGGTGTGTAAGGAGGTTGCCCTTCGCGCAGGTCTACGAATTCTCAGACACAACAGTTGGGTTCAGAACTGGAGATACAGGGGCATAGAACAGGTCGTCACCAAATCCTTGAAATTGGATCCTTCAAAAAGGAAGACTCCCTGTCATTTTGATGCCAAGGAAAGGACAGCTTCCACAGAGTTGGATCCCAAGAAAGAAGAAAATCCCTGGAAATCTTGGGGGTGGATTTTGTTCATACTAGTTACCATTGTGGCAGCATTGTTACTGGTGGCAATATTTTAAGTCCAGATGTTTTGTGCTCAACAAAGGACTTACATGCAGGGGTACTCTCTCAATGTTGATACTGTGAACCTTAATAATCTGATGAATCTCTCCTAACTTTATTTGTCTCTGTTCTCAAGCTGATTCATGTTCTCTTTTCCGCTGAACAAAAGTATAAAAGAATGTTAACCCTTTAACTCCCAAGATCTGGTTGTTAATTCTCCTTTCTAGCAGCTACACATTTCCTCACAAATTAGTTATGTGAATATGGTATTAGATCAAGACAACAGCTTCTAACTGATAAGTTTTGAGTATCCTCATGACCTGTTTGCTGGATGATGTTTAGATATTACAGGCAGAAGTTACATGTTAATCACTTTTGAGAGTTAAAGGGTTAAGTTCTCCTTGAATTTACAAACTTGTGTTTTGCTCAGGTTTACCATTTACCTTAATCCCCTTCTTCCCTTTATTTTTGTACAGAAAATAGTTTGAACCAGGAACAAGCAGACAGTTGTATATTACCTGGTAAATAAAGAGACTGTGGCAGTTCTTGATGCCTTTGAAGCAAGATTTCTTATTTTCTAATTCATTTGCATACAATTCTCTGATCAAATCTTTTCCCTCTAATGCAAATGTACCTTGCTGTAATGGTTGGCTATTAGTCACTGTATTGTTTTAAACAGGCAGTTCTGACTGAAAGATAGAAGAATTCCTTGGGCTGCCACCAGAGTTGACCTTAATGATATTCTTTAAACATCCTAAGATCTTTAATGTTTGTTTTGGGATATATGCACAGTTACACAATATGAAATATTATTGAATTAACTTAGCTTAAATGTTGTGAGACAGGGATTCAGATGAGCGTGTTATGTACAAGGGTAAGACTACAGAACAAAGCAAACCAGTCAAGCTAAAAAATTGACCTTCCTATGCATTCCCTCCCACAACTTCAAGGGAAACTTGAAACATATAGTTATGTGTCATAATCATCATCTTCATCTTCATGTTTTCGCTTAAGTGGAGTTATCAATGGTTGCTGGGTGCTGGCAACTGTTTCATCCATGCTTGGAAGTGCTGACACTGTGAGCATTGAAGCTGGGTTGCCTGTACTTTGAGAGGCTTTAGCTGCAGCTGGCACACCTGCGATAGGCTGACTTTTAGTGACAGTCACTCCTGGTTCAATTTTCACCTGAAGAGAAACACAAATAATTTTGTTGGATTTTCCTGACATCATCAAATATATCTTACAACTTGTCTGGTTGGCTTGTGAGTTTATGAATAAAGGGGGTAGGTTTCTAAAGAAACTGTGGTGCTGCCTTGGTGGGAGAGTGTATCAGGGTAATTTAGTATCATCAACTGAGTTGATGACGTAAATTGGCCACAATAAAGAGTTTCAAAGCTGGCATTTCAAGCATTAGCCCTTTGTCAGAGCAAATGGAGGAAAACACACAACCCACAATTCCTCCATTCACTATGGCAAAGGGCTAACACTCAAAATGTCAAGCTTTGAAACTCTTTAGGGTGACCAATTTATGATATCAACTATGTTGATAATACCAAATTACCTTGTTAGTTTATGCCCTGCATAAGCTGAAGGATGTGAGACAAAGAGCCAGAAACAGTTTACTGATGGTTAGAAGTATTTGCTGAAAAAGCCAATTATGGAAGTATTTTAGCATAAGAAAGGGTATACTATAAGCACATCAGATTAGATTCAAATTCCACCAAAATTTTTATTTTTTTAATCATGGACAGTCATTTTTACCAAATTTTCTTAATAATGTGGCAACTGTTCAATAATAAATACTACATTTCATTGTACAGTTGGCACACATGGCCCATTTGAGAGTTTTGATGCACATTGTAGGTTCATTTGAATTTTTTGACATAACAGTTTGTAATGGCACTGCAAACAATGTGAGACTGAAGAACTATGGTAACAATTCAGTCATTGTGAAATAAGTTTTCCATCTAAATGAGTATGTGTTACAGGGAAAACCATCAGTGTAATTTGTCCAAGCAACAAGTTTCCTGGTAGGTAGGCAGCTACAATAAAAATAATGTCTGGTTATAGAACATCACACCTGTATTGCTGGGGTTCCTGTAGCCACTGTTGCCTGTTTCTGTACCACAGTGGTCCCTGTTGGTTCCTTTTTTACCGCTACACCAGCTGTGACAGCTGTTGCAGTATTTGCTGCAGGTCCTGCAGATGCTGTGACTGGAGCAGCAGTTGGCATTTTGACTGTTACAATAGTTGCTGGTGTTGGTTTTATGAGTGTTGATACAGCTGACTGAGAGATTGTTCGAGCTACGACTGGATTGGCACGAACCTGAGTGTGCTGCTAAAAGATAAAACAAGTAATTTTAGAGGCATTGGTCAGAGCACAGGGACACAATGTATTAACACTGGTTAGCCTGATAGACTCGGGATTGAAAGGTCCATGTTAGACACCAGACCAGATCATTGCATTGTGTCTTGGGCAGAATTGGGTACCTGAAAACTGCCAAAGAAATTTGATGAAATGCTATTGGGTAATCTGTCATCGGAACTAGCATCCTATCCAGGTAGGAATGGCAATACTTTTAGTCGTTTCAGGCTCTGCAAACCCACATAATCTTACACAATACAAGCCACAAATTTCAGAAGCAGACTTGACTTAGTGCAGGCACATAAGGAACCCTGTTTCATTAAGCCTTTAACTCCTGCTAGTGACCAAAACAGAATTTCTCCTTACAGTATTTATACAATTTATCAACCAGATAAGTGATGAGAATAAAGAATGAGAATAAAGAATGAGATCAATGTGGGGATAATTAGTTGATCCAATTCTAAATTCTCTGAACTAACATGATAAGAATTGTACAGTTGACAGTAAAGGGAATTACAAATTTGATCTGGGAGTAAAAGGGTTAAAACTTTCTTCATCACCTTTTTCTGTGTCTTGACTTTGTAGTTTGTTGAGGTGAGACAATAGCGGTCAGGTGGTAGCCGTAAACCACTCTTTGTCTGAATCTGAGGTAAAGGGTGTCGATTCTTCTGCCGTGCAATCTCAATCAGAAACTGATAAAAGAAATTAATGTAACTAATGTAACTTTCCTTAGATACAGGAGTAAAAAGTTATGATAAGTGCTAAGGACCCTAACATTTATGCTAAGAGATAAGCTGGGTGAAGTCCTAAGCAGTTTCATGGTGACTCGATCCCTTCTGATGTATCAGTCTATTTAGTGCATCCTGAATGACAACTACTGACACAATTTAAGACCGCCAAAATATGGATGAGGATGGGAATTCCCTTCCTGACAGACTTGAAGATGTTTTAAAAGTATCTGGAATTTGAAGGTTAACATTTATGAGTGCAGTTCTGCAGAGGTACACAACTTTAGGACTTGCTTAATAGGAGATTGGAAAAAGGGAAAAATGTCATGAAAAAAAAGGTGGGGGCACATAGTACACAAATAGTGTTGTTTCTTTGTTTAATGTTTGACAAAAACTTTTTTAAGGTGTAATATTTTTGCTAGGAACACAAAATTTTAATTCATAACTTCACATGTACATCCTCCCCACCCCTAATAGAGAGTATCCATGGAATGTTATATTTTGGCAAAGATATAGTGAAATAAGCAGCTATGGTGTAGGTCTCTTACATCTTGTACTCAAAAAAAGGAAACAGGGACAAAATGAGCTGTGCATCTCAAAACATACCTCTCTAGGTGGAGGATTAGTATAAGAATGGTCCAGTCTGGACTGGATGGCTAACTGCACATCTTCTGCATCAAGATCTTTCTTGCCAGCATGTTTACTGTAAACCATAGCATCCTCTAACACTGTTGTAATGTAACCTGTAGGCAGATTCAAAATATTTTGTCTCTAACTTGTGTCCACTTTATATTAAAAGTTCCACTTAAATTTATGAAAATAATTTATGACCCTACAAAAGTGACACTGAAAACTACCGAGAATGAGCAAACTGCAGCTCATTCTCACAATCGAGTCACATTATCCCAAAAAAAAAGATCATAATGGTTGACCAAAGTATAAAAAAGAGAGTATAATCTTGATCTGAAACCAAATCCTTTTAGTTGATGTACAACGAAAGGTGTAAAAGTTGACAGGATAATTATTAATCAGATCCTGAGTTTAAGGTAAAAATTTAGCAATGACACTTTTGCTACCACTATTTCAATTCAACATTGCTTAAATTGAACAAAAAATATATCAATAGAAACAGATGCCCTTGTCCCTGAAGTGGATCACATCTGAAAATGTTAGTGACAGTTTAAACTCACGGTATGTGTATTCTAGCATTTGGTTGATAACTCTTGGCTCGTATTCGCTGATTCCCATCTCTTTTAGAATGGCAGCCATGACCAAGGCATCTTTTGGTGTGCTTTTTGCAGGTAAAGAACCTTCTGCTTGTTCATTGGTATCTGTTTTGTCCGCCATGATGTTTTCATTAATACTACTACATGGCAGTTACACCACAATTGCAACTATTTATGAGGGATACCGCTGTTCAACTCCAATCGAGACAAAATGGCGGCTGCATTTCCTTCTGAAAGAAGCACGAAAGATGTAATAAATTCGATATTAGATGATTATGAAAAATTAACCAAGTACGTTGCTTGTTATACCATTTTCTTAAATCAGTTATTCTGCGTCATTTCTAATGCGATGAGTTCTGTTCTTTAAAAGATCAGGGTTGTTTATAATCGCGACAGATGTTGATTAATGCTTAGTTTCATCCGCTTTTGTATGTAGAGAATTGTTTGAAAGTTTGTCTGCAACTTCATTGTATCGAACAACAAAGCAAGATGCTAATTCAGGAGAAACAGCAAAGGTAAGCTATTTTATTAAGGTTAAACTTTGTCAGACGCAATCACGAAGGACAAGGGAAGGTCATCAGTGAATTTAAATTTTTGTTACTTTGCCTTTTCGGCGCAGGCCGTCGATCAACTTATTTCCAAGGAGAAAGAACTGCAAGCAGCTATCGAGAAAGTTCAGGAGCAGCAAGCACGACAACAGGAAATCCAAACTGTGAGGGAAGAAATATCAAAGAAAGATCGGGAAATACTTAACCTTGAATCCCAGCTAAAGGAAGCTGAAAAAATATTGGTAGGTAAAGACACAGGTGTAAAGAAATAGTGTTGTATAATAGAACATGATACTGAGAATGACAATGATCTGTCTTGTGTTTCAACTAAGTCCTTGAGAGCTTGCCTGTAGTTTTTTTGCATCCATGTTTACCTGCAGTCAGCATTTGTTATAATTTTGTCAAAAAGGGTAGTAGCCCATCTCCCCTTGGTCACTACTCTTTACTCACCACTGACCCAAATGGCACACTCTTTGAAAATATAAAAAAATAGGGACACTTACATCATTTGGTTATATTTAGTCCCAGGCATTATTTCAAGCAAAGAAAAAGTTGTCTGCCATTAATCAGGCCAGTAAAGGTAAATGGAAAGGATTATTTCAACTGTAGAGATCTTTCTAGTTTTTTTTGTAACTATTTATTTATTATTCTGTGTTAGGCAGGGTTCAAGGGATTGGGTACGTAAGAGAGAGAATAGAAATGAGTATAGAAATTGACAGGAAAATCTGAACAAAATTGAATTGCCCCCCTTGGCTTGTGAGATAGCAAACTAGTGTCAGAGTTAGAGCCCTCTTTGTCATATGTCCATGCCATTGCTAAAGCTTTCAACTCTTTCTTCAAATTTGAATTTGTAGTAACAGATAGAGAAATAGTAACAGAAGAATGAAATTATCAATTTCTATACCATGAAAAGTTTTTTAACCCTTTAACTTCCAGAAGTGATTAACATGAAACTTCTCCCTATCATATTCATAAATAATCTGGTAAACAAGTAATGAGAGTACTCAAACGTATCAGGTAGAAGTCTTTATCCTGATCAAACACTCAATTCTCATAACTTATTTACAAGGAAATGTGTAGCAGCTAGAGGTGAGAATTAACAATCAGATCTTGGGAGTTAAAGGGTTAAAAATATAATTGCCCCTTTTATCTTCTCCTTTCCCTCTCAAAAATAGACAAATATTAACACACGAAAATTTCTGAAAAAGAAGCCTCTTCTTTTGCATGACTGATATGATCTTTCATTTTGATAAGGAATGGTTTCATCTGAAGACCTTATCAAGTATGCTCATCGAATCAGCAGCAGCAATGCTGTGGAGGCCCCAGTATCATGGATGCCAGGTTTGTTTAGTCATACTTCTCAATAGATTAATTTCCTTTTGTTCTATTTCTTGTAAGACTATTGGGAAGAATTTAGTTCTTTCATTTTTAACATTAAATCTGTCATCTGAATGCTAAAGCTCTAAAGTTTTTTCCTGTTAACTTATCAATGTCCTTTTCTTTCTTGCTCTTGGTGTTTGGGAAACTTAGTTGGTAATCTGAAGGTCATGCAATGCTTATCTTGCAGATGTGATATTTGGTTATCTAGTCCTTCCATGATTTGGTATGAAATTAACAACTGCATGATAAATTTATTGATGTAACATCCAGAGCTTATCTAAGAATGCAAAACAATAACCTTTCCAAGGCTCAGCCTCAAGACTTTTTATTTAATGTTCAGCTCAAAAGACCACCTCAGATGGCTAATTATATTTACCCATCCTGATGTATCACACAGGTGACCCACGTAGACCATATCCTCAAGATATTGAGATGCGATCTGGCTGGCTAGGGAGACTCATGGAAGGTGTGCCTGGTGAAACTGAAGGACCTGGGGCTGATCGTTCAGCTCCTCAGGAAGTGGTCCAGTCGTCTGCCTCTGCATCACAGATGCTGCAGCCTACTGGTGGACTGGGTAAGATTGAATAAAAATTGCACTCAAGGGAATTCATTTTCTATTTTTGTAATTCTATCAGTACATTTGTTGGTTTCATTAAATAGTTATAAATAACGGAGATTGACTTTTCCATTCTTTCTATAAGGCCTCACAAATGGTCAAGCATTTTCCTTGCAAAGCCAGCTTCCAGGAGTGCAGTCTGGACCTTTACAGGTGAAAAATGATTGTCTTGATATAATTTTTAGTTATCCAAGTTTAAATGTGGGAATTACAACCATAATAATTTTGTGGATATTTGATCTTAATAAAGCTTGTAAATATTATTTTTCTCTTGAGTGAGTAGACTTAGGAAGCATAACAGTCTCCTCTTTGGTGCTGTAAATACATAAACAAACTGAGTAAAAATGAACACTTATCACTACCAATCCAGACTGCTGGGAGGCCAACAAGTTGGTCATTTACAAAGTGTGGTAGAGATGTTGAAGCCAAGACATCCTAGAAATGAGTCCAACTGAGTGGTAGAGTGAAGAATGTGAACCTTAGATCAGCAGTTCTTAAACATAGGATCCTAAATCACTTTTTTCGTGCTTCCTGTATCTGAAAATTGCAGTGACAATACTCAGTCATCTCATTCTACTAAACCTTTGATAAGCCAGGGTCTTGTTGGGAGTGAGTGGAAGGGGGGAGCAGTTTGACCAAAATAAATGTTTTTACTCATTAACTTATTTTTATTTCCCTGAAAAATTTTTTTTTCACAGCAAGATGCATCTTCCAGTTTGGATATCCTAACAAACAATCTGACAAAGGAAGTGACCAATGGTAGACAAGAACAAGGTGTGGATGAAGTAGAGTTCATGTCATCATCATCATCATCATCTTCCAGCGACAGCCCATAACAGCTGACTCTGTAAATTATAGCTTAAAATAAATGTATTAAGTACATTTTCAAAGTTGTGGCTATTTAATGAAGAGCTGATAATGATTTATTGCCTTGCTGAGCTGCTTAGATCTAAACTTAAATTTTTCTTCATCTTTACAGTATGACTGTGTCTTGTTTGATTTATTTTATCATGTTCAGGACTCTGATTAAAACAAGAGTCAGTTATTGCTCTGTTAGTTCGGTGGAATTGGAACTGAAGTATTGATGTTTTTTTGAATAATTGTATATAGCTCATTTAGCTCTGAACTTCGACTTCATGTGCAATGCGTTTCAGTTACCAACTGAGTTAGAACGTACGCAAATGAAAAAAATTAATTGAGTACGTTTGAATGCCATGAAGTGGTCACATGGCTAAGGAAGGTAAAATTACTGGTTTTTAAAGATCCGCCGTAAGACTTGCCGTGATTTGTTTTTATTTTAAGGCCGCGGAAATCTTTAACAGTACGTGTAGATGTCGATGGTAATAATTTTCATTTTCAGCTTTTAAAATCAGAAAACTAATAAAATCATGAACCTATTGTATTGCCAAACTCCTTAAAGAGTTCGTTGTGGCTCAGTTGATGTAGCAGCCGACTGTGAAATCGGACTTGCACAGGGACTCTGACTCATTATTTCATCCTCACAGGAAATGTAGATGTGTAGGAATTTCTTTAAGACAAAATCCACGTGCATAAAAAAAAGCAGTACAAAGCGACTTACATTTAAAGTTTTGTTAGTTTTCAAACGATGGCTCTAAGTCAACAAAGCTTTTAAATTTTCCACGTGTTTACGGTTGGCACGGAAATTGTAATTAATTTTTCATGAATCGTTGAAAACCGGGAATCTTTTATGCATAGAATTTCATATAAGTGCAGAGGAACCTTTCTACATTATCCGTCTGCAGAACTCGGAAATAATTACGATATAGTTAAAAGGACTTAAAAGGTGTTGAAACAAATCCCCTTTATTCTATATTTATGGTGTGACTTTGCATAAGTGCTTGTTACCAAGTTAAGAATTGACATATGAGTGAAGTTTTCACAGACACGTAACCAACACAAGTAGTGCTCTTCTTAAACTCCCGAAAAGCAAATGTGTACATACCTGCGTTTGTATGAGTAACTGCCATGGGTCACGAAGTGTTTCTACTTCTTTCTGTTTGGCTGACAGACCGATATTTTGGCAAGGACTGGATAGTACTTTGTTATGTGATGCCTTGGAGGTAACAAATAAAAAAGTTATTACATTGAGTCTCTTGGTATTCAGACAAAACCTGCTTAAATTTAGGTAATTCAATTAGAAAGTGACACGGTTTTGTTACCTTTTGTTAATTGTTTCTTTTTTTTTTACTATGAATATATAAAAATCATATATGCCCAACCAACGCAGCACCACAGTTTCTTTAAAAAACCTTACTCTCTTTATTCATTATGTTTTGTTACTGGTCTACGTTATGACTTTATCAACCGTTTTTCTAGTTTTCTGGAAAACTTCCGCTGTCGTTGTGTACATGCCAAGTTAAATTGTCAACAATTTTTAAGTATTCTGTGAACTACAAACAGTTAAAAATACCCGCTGGCATGAACGAAACGTATGCTCGCCCGCACAAAATTCTCCAAAACATCTTGCAAGAAATGTAGCGATTTTTTAGGCAACATTTACATCTTATACTGACACACCCCTGAAAAAACCGTTGTTATGTCTATCAAAATCTTTGTGCTCTCAAAATCAAAGGCTGAGATCCCACTGAGCGGAGGCTAGGAGAATATTACTTGTGTCAGTTTTTCAAATTACTCGAGTGATGCAGACACGAAACTCACCCTGCCCTACAAACACACGTGCTACGATACAGAATGAGGTGGGATAGCATTTCAAGTGTTTATTAGCTTGAGAATTTTCATTTAAAACTAAGAATCGGTTCTTGTATTTTGAAGTTGTTTGGTAAACTTGAATGATTATGTCAAGGAAAATGACTCCCTGAGGTGACTGATTTATTACTTGTCAAATCTGTAGATTTTTTTACTATTATTAGATCTATATGTGGCAAGCACTGCAGCCTGTTACTATCACAGTTTTTCAAGTAAAATCACTCTCTTTTATTCGAATTTGTTCTCTGTGGGGAAGAAGGTGACCCAGACACTAAACATTTTAACCCTTTCAAAGGACCACAGTCGACTCGTCTTTAGCACGTGCGAGGCGACAGGTTATTGAAATTAACTTACCTTACAATGGAAACCCTTTCATCTGACGGCCGATTGAATTCCTTGGTGGTCAGATTGAATTAATTATCCTATGGTATGTTAACAAGTTGCTCCACCCTCCCGCGTTAGAGAAGATCAGAACCATTGCATTTTTTAAAGTAATTTAAAATTTGTTATCTTGTCAGTGCGAGCTCGAGAAGAGTTTTTTTTCCTTTGTTAAAAGGTCCGCTATATTTCTTTCTAACTGAAATAATGTTTATAAATGAGAATTCAAAATCACATTTGAATAACGATCCGTAAACAACAGGAACCACGCTGATACAACGTTTTCTAATTTTTTCTTCCATAAATTTTTTACTTTACTTTTTCCCGTAATGGAAGTATCGACACGCTAATACGACCTACGCACTATTTTTAATCTTCTTTGTGAGTTCGTTCTAAGAATAAACCCTTTTCAGCGACTGATGAATTTTAAAGTAATTCAAATCAGACTCTTTTTTTAGACTAAAATTCTATTGTATGGAAAGTAAATGGCTGATTATAACAGAACAGTTACGTCTGACTTAAAAGCCATTCAATCTTTTGTTTTAAGTGATCACTTGGAGTAGCCACAACACGTCATTTAAATCTCTTCGTTTTATTGCAAGATGAATCTTTAGGTTTTTTGACTTTTTTTTGTCCAATTAAACTTGATCTTATTAGGTGCTGGATATTATTTTATTTTTTCGATTTTTGTGCGCGTGTTATTGGTCAGAAGAGAATTGAACGCGCGTGGGATGGGCCACTTGACTGGCAGGCACTGCCCCCGGAATGGTCTCTCACCCACGCAATCGACAGGTTATGACTGCGCGCGCTCGTTAGAAATTCGCCAATATATGGCGCACAACGTCAAAATCGGGACAGAAAAAAAATCGTATTTTGGCAAATGATTTCCGCGCAGTCCAGGAACAATTTCTTTTTCACTTTAAATAGAATCAAGGTCTTTGAAAAATGTGTCAAATCGTTCTTGAAACGATTTAAAGTTTCGAATTGACCATGGCATCCCAGAGACTAGATATTTTCAGTTTTAACGTGATTGTCTTCGAAAAGGAGCCACCGCGTGTTGCCGGCTCTGTCAGCAGTTTGATCACATCTCTACCATAAAAACACCCGATTCTCTAAAGCAGGCGATTGCAAGTGGGTTATTCTTTACAAGGCTTCGATTAATCTAACAGCTTGGTAAGTATAAAAAGGTAACGACTGCAATTATATTTTTTAAGTACAAACCTTAGAGTGTGCGATCGAGAAAGATTTTGTTATTTATGTCTGTAGCCACTTCCTGTTTCCTTCAACACTTCGTGCCAATTTTTTTTGGTCTCTCCTTAAGGATTCGACATTTTTCAATTGCGATAAAACTTTCAACCTCGCACAGAAATCCCAGAGTATATTTCTAGTCACGTCTTACCTTCAGTAAAATCTTACTTGAGTTTATGCTAGCCATGCTGACGTGTTACAAAAACGACCCTTACTCTTCTTAATACGATGAACTTTGATCGGTTTTTTTTTTTAATAAATTGCACAGGAGAATGCTTTAATATTCTATATTTCTAGAAACACCCCACTGTTTCAAAATTTAACTCAATGATTCGGATTTTTAAGCTTTGCGTGCGGCCAGTGCACTCTTTCATAGCTCTTCGTTGGAAATGTTAACTCCACAATTTTCTTGAGCAAGTAAATATCAAAAGAAAATATGACGCTGTATGGAACCAGTTAAAAAAAATACTACATGGACAAAAATATTTCAATTTAAAATTTTCTTTCTTGCATTCGTTTAAAAGAGGCTGTTCTTCTCATATTTCCTCTACCAAAATAGCTTTATTGATTCTCTCGATGCTTTGTAAATTCTAACACCTACACAGACAGACAAGAATGGTAATTGAATTGGTTTGCTTCTTCACTGAGTCTCATAATTAATAATCCTAGTAGAATTTTTGCATACGAATCACACATCAAACCATCAAACCCGGAATTTTCAAGCCAAGAAACTACTCAGCATTCTTTTTTATGCTAGTAGTTTTCACCGCTTTTCTCTGACCGATTATATAGAGACACATTCTGCACATACTGCCTGTGATCAAGTTAAATCTGTGCTTTTGTCAGTTTAGTATTTGAGCAAATAACTCAGACGAAAAAAGCCTTCAAGAAAAACATAGCTTATGTATACGTGTTACATCAATAATTCCTCAAATATCCATTGTCTCAACAGAATGAATTCAGCGATCGCTTTGATAAATGAATTGCACTTGTCGTTATGTTAATTTACGAGAAACTCTATGAGTAGTTTTATTTTCCAATTATTGAATTCTGCTGCGTCGGCGGAAAATGTGCTACACGTCTTCATTTGCGTGGATTAAGTTAAAATAACCATTTTTACACAAACACTTGATGACCTTGAATAACAGAAAAGGTTGTACTCTTTCTTCTTCTTCAAACAGTCTACACACTAAACCGGAATCCATGCTGACAACAGGAAAATAAAATCTCTTCATCTTGTATCGGGCAAACGTAGACAGAGTCCAATTTAACGTTCGCGTGCATAAGTGAAGTCGAAGAATATTTATTTCATTTTCAATCTATACAGCGGGTAATGATAAAATCTTGTTTCTTATTCATAGCGTCTCCCTGCTTTTTCGAGTCAAAGAAACTTTCCCATTCAATGTATCTACATCTAAAATTTTTAAATATATTTAACAATACGAGGCTTTAGGTGAAAAATCGAAGAAAATCAATAAGTTCAGTCATGTGATCTGTCAATTTGTATACCAAAATCATGCAACAGAAACGTTCCTGATGCGTGTGAAGACGAAATTTGTGATTCTTGAACTCCTAAGGGTTTGTCTCAAAGCATCGCAAATTAGATGGCAAATTCGTTGTTTTTGAACTAACTCCATATCTGAGTGTATTGAAGAGTTCAGTATATGAAAATGAGAACAAAAAATTTGGAGAGAGAAGGACTTTTCCTCTTTCGAACTGAATGCAGCGAGGAGAAAGGCTAAATGATATTCTGAGAAGGAGTCATCAACATTACTCATTTCTAACGAAATTTTACAGATAGAAGGAATTTCACGAGGGGATAATTGACTTATGGAGGCGTTTATTTCATTCCAGCAGGGTCAAGATGAACTATAGAAACAGATTACTCTGATACTAGTCTCTCTTCACCCCACCCTACCCAGGCCTAAGACTGAATGGGACTCACGGCGGTGAACTGATACGGCAAACTAACTCAGTAGGGGAGGGAGGCGTGTGAAATTGATATCCCATCCAGGATGTTAGGGAGGGGGGAGGGGGGGAGAGAGGGGATACCGCAATTTCCCCTCTAGTGGTTGCTTCGCACAACGAAAACTGGAATAAACTCCTACGGATGTGGGCCTCATGCCCTTGCGAACAATGTGCTTTACTTTTATCACCTAACGTCTTATCATTTCTAAGAAGATTTGAAACGCACTGAACGTAAGGCACAGGTATTGAGGAGATCTTAACTGGTGTCCGTTGTTTTATCAAGCAGAACTTTCCTTTATTCCTGTCGTGTATTTATCCTAAAACTCTTGAATAATTAACGTATTCTCAGCCTCATCTCCATAAGACGGCTGGTGGATGGCTCTCAGTCACTTGAGAGCCAACACCTCAGTCATGAATTTGGTGAGTGCTCATAGCTACAAGCTGAGTCCTACATTTTAGCCTTCGATGAACAGAATTGAGGCCGCCAATTTCAATATCTACGCTCAGATCCTGCGCTCACTTTGCCGATCAAAGAGAAACTGCCCACCATTACTGATAGAGGTAAGAGACAGTGAAACCCACGGAAATTTTTACGTTTTATCTTATGGATCATTAACAAAATGTCAGTAGTGAAGCTAATTATTAGGCTTTAAAGGGCCCACATGTGTATTGATGAACTCTGACAACTTTTAAAACATCTCAAAAGATGTAGCTATAATAATCCTAATTATTCAAAAAGAGGGTAAAAGCTGTAATTAATGAACTCAAACAGGAAGACAATAAAATATCTAAATTTGTAAAACATTTTAATTTACAGTTTACCAATCAGCCTGAGGTTGTTGTCTTCCGCAGGAAGTTGTCTCTAGAATTTCGTGTTCCTGTTTATATCTGTATATTCACATCTGTCATTAGCATAGTTGTCAAAGGGAATTCCGAATTAAGTATTACTTCTTTCTATGTTTCTAATGAAAACATTTAACTTTCCGTAGCTCGGAGCAGCTCATGGAGCCCTGACAAATTGAGGATGCAAATTCGTATCGAGTTCTTTTTTTCACGAACCTTAAATAAGTTAATATTTACATCTGAGAAGACTTGGCAAGTAATTGAAATATCCACCCTGTAATCAATCTATTTCTTCTACGAATACCTCTGGAACCATTTGTCATGATTTTTTTCGAAGTTTTCGTAGGTGGCACTTCTTCTCCACGAGGAACAGAACTGTTTTTGTGATAACGAAAGTGTGGAATTGGCGTGCGAATGCGTAAGCGTGAATATGCGTTACCTCACGGCTGTTCAAATATCATTCTTATGTGTTTACGTTAAGTGTAAAACATGAGTTTTTTTGCGACTGTCAGAAGGATGACACATAGTAAACGATTGTGGAATAAGCTGCTGTCTGTGGACATGGTGAAAGTCGCTTCAATAAACATTTGACTGTATATTGTACGACTCTCATCGTGTCCAAGGCAGCCTCGACCGGAAGCCTAATCCTCGAGTCGCGCTTGTTACAAAAGAGAAATGTAACATTTTCCAACGTCCTGAAACACGCATAGTTTTGAGTCTTCCGACGAGTGACTTTAATTTCGAAGCAATTAAAAGGTGCATGTTCACTGGCAGAGGTACAATTTAAGTCTATCCCTAGACTGTGTACTTTCAAATAACGATAAGTCTCTTCATGTTTGACTACTCACATTCACAAGCGGATGACTTTTAACCAGAAGGCATAATCGGCCATTTCGATGCTAATTGCGGACAGTTCCTTATCATCCAAGATCACTTTCCCCGAACTTCTCCAATCTCAAAGTTTTGACGTCATGTTTAGATCAGGAACAAAGAATTTACGCGGGCACGAACACTTATTTTGCACTGAATTCATGTCCACGGCCCCTTCCTTAAGCCTGAGAAGAGGACTCCTTCTTTGGGTATCACGCGGCAATAAAAGAACCACATCTGAAAGAAGGGCGTTTACTGTGACTTGGTAATGCTTGACCATGAATTGTACAACGTACCAAAATTAGGAAACACAGCGCCACGTGAAATGAAACGATTAAAGGCGTGTAATCGCCTGAACGCGATGATTTTGACAAACTAGGTCTGTTCCCAGGACGTTAGAAATATTTAATTGGGAACCGCGCCTGTACAGACCTGGAGAGGATCATGAGCTCCCGGAAAAACCTCAGCTGAAGACAGAGCCTTACCAAGCCTAACTGGTCCGCTCGATTACAAGCCTACGACCAGGAAGTGAGCCCGTAACCCCCCCTGAACTGAGCAAACTAGTCCTGGGTAAAAGTTTATTTGAGAATCTACGTAATATTGTTCTGGGCTAAATTTTAATTTAAGGTCTCTTCTAAATGATCAAGTATGACACTATTTCTTTTAATAACCCAAATGATTCTCAGTTCAAGGTCTTACGGCCCAGTAAGCTGACTAACAGTTCAATTCTTCGGCCTTGACAAACCATTCAACTCAGATTAAAATTATTTATTTATCTTACAATACTTCTGTTAAATTTATGAATAACACAAAGGATTATTACTGCACAAGTTAGAGCGATTTTTAATGAAACTTTTAAAGGAATCCTTAATTCGAATTTCTTACTGTACATTTTTGGCTCCGTCATCAAACGATTTTGATCCGAATTCTCACTGTTTCATAAATTGTTTGCCTTGATAAGATTGACAGTTACATTAAAAACCGCTCTAACCATCACTAGAAGGTAAGAGGGTAACATTCAGGTTAACTCGAATTGAAAGACGAAGCGTAAAGGTAACAAAAGTTACGACATATTGAATTATAAAGCCCAAATGGCAGTCAGCAATCTAAGTTACACCAGGATATACAAATCCGACAGGTGGTTAAAGTTCAATTAAGCGACTGGTCAGAAAGTCACTTTTATATTTGAGAAGCATTCTAAACCAGTATAATAAAGTTTTCGTCTTTGGATAAATCAAGAGCCGTTGTTTGATCTCTGCGATTGGAAAACAATTGTTACGCTATTTCACGAAGTATAGGTGTGCGTGACATTACAAATAAGAGCTGCGCACGGAGGAAGTCACGAAAGAAACATAAGGGCGTTCGTCAGTGACAAATATATGAATAAAGACGATATTGTGCACTAACTTTGGCAGAGTGCTACTTCTAAAATTCAGATGTCTAACTAACCGAAAAAACCGCCGAAATAACGTCGCCGACTCCTACAAGCAAAGGCAATGACAATCAAAAACGTGGCTGGGCAATGAATTTTAGTCAACTGAAAATATATATGCTGTCAAAGTCACTTCAACCCAGGCGCAGCCAAATTAATCTCTTCCCTCAAAAGCAACGAAGCACCATCGTAACGCCACATTGCAATCGCATTACATAACCATGGCAACACAGGACAACGGATGCGCATGTCTGGAGGTTGATCCGCTGACTCACTTGTGTGTGGACTACGGTTCTACTTAGAGTTTTTCTTTAGAAGGGATCCATATAACAGGCCCTGACTGCTGACGTATAACTTCCTTACATTTGGTGTAGATTTCATCATAGGTATCACCTTGGGCAACCGCTAGGGAAAAAAAAGGGGAAAAAAGATTAACGAAGTAAATTTACTCTTCCACAGTTTTCATGTGACCGGGAAATTCTGGATTCTCTCCTTCTGAGCTAGGAAAAAGGGGTGTGATCACTGTCTGGTGATAGAAATTGAACACTCCTTGAAAATGTAGAAGAACCACGATAATTAAAACAAACCAAAACAAAGAGAAAGCCAAAATCGGTTTGAATTGACAAAATTGGTGCTTCATCAAAACTGGCAAATAACGACAGAGGTAAGAGATATGAAGATATTAAATGTTTTATTACTGATAAATGAAATTTGTGATAGTTCCATGTCAGGTTTTATTAACTTACCAGTAAAATACTCTCCAAACTCTTGTTCTAGTTTAAGGGCTCTGTCATAAGTCTTCTGCGCTTGCTCCTCCGTTAGTCGTTTGTTGAGTTCCCGGATGGAGTCCACAGATTTTGGTTTCAAAAAGATGGCGATCGGATAAAGTGTTGCAACTTGGAGACGCTTTATGGCATAACCACTAACGTCCAGAATACAATGTTTATTCTGCGAAATAAAGCATTTCATCGTAGTAATTCGGATTTGTAATATTTGAAAGTTCTCATCAAAACAACCACATTTTCAGTGACGTAAAACTACTTGCCCAGTTCTACTGACAACAAAACGCGTTGTGATTCCTTTGGGGCTTTAAGCCTTCTTTGTTGTGTTTTTTTGGTGTTGTCTTTCAGCAATCTTTGGTATTGACTTCAGCGGAGATAATGAAACACTTTTATTAACATTCTGATACTTCTGTCTTTTATTAAAGTGGATTCCACATCGAGTAGGAAAATCATTAAGAGACAAATATTTCATCGTTTGGCAAACCCTGGGATTCTTCAATTGAAGAGAGACAAATTAATGTCCAATGAGTGTCCATATCAACAGGACTTTTTTTTGGCACATTTCTCTGGAGACTAATAGCTACGGAGAGCCAAGTTAGTACATCCACATTTACGCTTCTTTCATTTTACAAAGAGGGACTTAACCACAGTAGTGACGACAGGGAGAAAGGACAGAATTTCCCAGTCAAGTGGGTCTACATTGACGTCTTAGTATTTGAAGATGGGGATACTGAGCTGGTTTATAACTTTTTCTGGCAAATGGGAAGGGGGGAGTGAGGGGTCTCTTAGCTACTCCTAACCACACCCTTGCATTTGCGAGTGTACCTTTTCAGCGACTTCTTTGACTGACTGCACACTGGTCCCATACAAATTATCGTTGTATTGACCGGCTTCGATGAACATGTGGTTCTGAATTGATCGCTCCATCTCCTCACGTGACTCTACAAAATGATAATCCCGCCCATTCACCTCGTAGTCACGCCTCTCACGCGTCGTATCTGTAATCAAAAGAAAACAGTCAAATAACAACATTGAATTTTTTTTTATCCTGCTGTTTGGTAAATCTTATGTTAGACGCTCTATGAGGAAAGGGGAGTGTGCGGAGGAGCGGACGGGAGGGGAGGGGCGGGGCGGGGCGGGGCGATGCGAGGCAGGGGTTGTACTTTTTCACGGGAAGCGAAGGAGAGTCGTCCGGTTGTGGAGAACAACAGTGCCACGACGACGAGGTAAAGGCGGGGTAGAAGTGAGCCGTGTGCAGGAAGGCGAGCAGTTTGTTTGTCAAAACAATGCACTCCTACTAATGAACGAAAACTGAATCAGCAGACAGGAAGAGATCATGGTCCCTTACACTAAAGCTTTCAAAACAAAACAATCAGAAACAACACTGTTCAAGTGTTTTTGGTATGACTACATACGGGGTACACAGCTGCCAAATTTATCCGGGAATTCTGAGATGAGGTCATCATTGATTCTGTCCTTAAGCGGTCCCAAGACTATCACGGGCCGAGTGTGTTGTAATTCGTGTTGGACCACAGCTTCGTACGATAGGATGTTGTCCTCTGCGCGTGCGCTGTAACTGCTTTCACTATCGCTAGCATTTGATGTATAGCTTGGTTCTACGTCACTTGTCGTCTCGTTTTCGGATTCTTTCTTAAAAAACGGTAGCTTCTTCGAAAATTTGAAACTTCGCTTTCGGCCTCCAGTTCCTTCATTAAACGAAGTCTACAAAGGATAAAAACAAAAGAAATTTTTTTCTCTAATTCAAGACGAATCTTTTCTGTTTACTTTACTCGTGTTACACGAAATGAAACGATCAGATAGCTGCTGAATGAAATAAGTATGAAAGAAAGTGATCAAGATCAGTTTCAAACTCAATTTCCTTTCCTCTTGTCATGAAATTAGCGGATAATGGTGAATATGGGAGCTGAACTACATTAATTCACCCCTAAATAAAAATACTTCTTTCCATCAAAAACAAATAAATCGATAGACTAATGAATATCCGAGTAAATAAATACACCACTGAAAAAAATTAAAATGTGTTTTACCTTTGTTTTATTTTCCTCGCTATTTCTTGAGAATTTCACTGTTTTCATTCTTGATTTTTCTCTTCTCTCGACTCTGAAAAACAAAAAGGAGTTAACTTTACAATTTGCCTTAGGTAATGAGAAGAAGTATCTTGATCAATGAAGTAGCCTTGTCCTAATCTTACCTCCTCTTGCTGGGGATGACACCTCTCCCTTCCTCCTCCCCCAGAGCATTCAGCCGTCTGGCCTGCCACCACTCGTCATCACTAGCATTGGTCACATGAAGAATGTCGCCGTACTTGAAGCTCAGGCCCTGACTGGGGAGACCACTGTCCTTTGTTTTGTCGTAGTCAAACAGAGCCCTAAAAAACGTAAAATGTATTGAGTGGGTCAAAAATCAGACTCCTATAATCAGACAGGATTATAAACTTAGACCTCGCTAGGTTTCAGAAAACAACTTTTCAGCAATTCAGGGTGGACAATGAAATCTGCTTTAGGAATGAAAACGCATAAAGGAGGTCTTCCTTTAACCTCCTTAAGAAATTTAGGATGACAGATGAAATGTCTCGACATCAGGAAAGACCTCGGGAGTAAATGAAAGGCATGATAGGCATTCCGCTCCCCTCCCAAAGATCACACCCACACCAACGACCACACCCACCCACAACAACAACCGCACCCACTGACATGAAATGAGGAACTCAGGAACGTGACGTCGGCAACAGAGGAGGGGCGCCGTGAAAGCGGAAGCAACTAGGATATTTTGAGTCTAATAAGCGACTCAGAAAACTTCCATAAAATAAAAAGAGAACGCGAACATAAATTGAGCTGAAATACATTAATAAGGAAAAGGAAGGAGAAATCCCCGTGGATTACCAAGAACTACAAATGGGAGCTTGAGATTAATTAACTACAAACACTATTGATTTACTTATCTCCTTCACCATCATCTAGAATAATTGTCAATTAAATCTGTTTAAGCCTGATTTGCTCTCATACCTTCGACCATTTAGACTACTTTAGTCACTAAATTTACTTTTATTAGGAAAATTCTTTAATCAACTGCATTCATAATTGGAACTAAAAGCCTGGATACAAAGCGAGTGTGAGGCATTTGTGCAAAACCCAGTTTATATCTTGTTTTTCTTCTACTATTTATTAAAAGCTCTTTCTCACTCTAAAGACATCGAAAGACAAGCATGCGGAGAAAGATACCGGGCGGCAAAATTTTTAGCCCTCGCTCTGAACTCAAAACCAGCTCCAGCTGGAATCACACAAAACAAAACAAATATTCAGAGCAGATTACAGGATAAGAGTAATATATTAGTTCAATTTAATCAGCTCAGTGTATCGAAACCTGCCCATAAAAGTGTTATTTATCAAAGCAGCAAAGCTGGAAAAAAAGCGTCAATCAGTATTCGCGCTCATGGTGAAAAGAGGAAAACTAGTCTGAAACTATGAATACGATTTCTGATTTTGTACACAACAGGAGGTATATTAAAGGGTTGTCGCCCTGAGTGTGTTTTGCAAATAACGCAACAGGAGGGTTGTTTTGAGATAGTCACGCAAGACAACTTTTGTGAATATTCCAGACTATCTCTCCGTTTCACCGTTGTATTGCTTTGCACATGAAACATCCGCTAAAAGATTCACTTCCACGACAATAAATACAAGAGAACAGCCATTGTAAACTTTATAAACTACTTGGCGCGTTGAAGCAAGTGAGAAAATAACAACAGCAAAACTAAGTCAGATCGATGTCGACAGAAAATGACGAACATTTCAAGAATGCCAGTGACTTCAAACAAGCATCACAGATTGAATTGACTGAGAAAGAAACAGTGTTCAAAATAAAGATAGCGATTTGGTATTTGAGACATACAAAACCCCTCGTTTATAAGTGAACACGGAATCCTAGCGAACATGATACCCATCACAGAAAAGGGTGAAAAGAGCGTTATAACTAATCTCCTTAGATTTAAGACACGAGTCAGGGTCGTATTTTGAGTCAAGCGAGCTATTTTTAAAACACAAGATAAATATTCACGTTTATTTCTTACCTAACATATAGCTGGCGCTTCACGGACGTCCTCAAAGTTCCCGGACTTCCACTGTTCATCATTTTCTCACGAATATCGTGAATTTTCGCTTCAAACTGATTGTATTCTGTAAAGAGACAACAGACACAAAACCACACCGTTATTTCGCTGCAAACTTACAAGAAAACCACGCGTTCACGCGGCTAAAACAGACAAAATAACTCGGCGCTAACGAGTAATTTTCCCACTCCAATATGCAAATTGTTGGAGATACTTGCCTGTTACGTACATAAACTCTTAGCGTAGCCTTGTTCATCAATTAACAACCGACCGAAATACCCACTAGAACTCTAAAATCAGATCCACGAAGATAAACTAACTAATAAATAATCAAATGTAACGCAATATTCGTTTCACAATCGACGAATCAAGATTTCAACTTTGGTGTAACCATATGATATTATATTGGCACGGGCGTGCGGGCTACGCGAAGCGCCGAATTGTCAAACTCGATCGACTAATAGCAATTTCGCTGTTGAGTTCATTAAATTTTCCGCGATGGCCAACGAATGCAGACAACAGCAGCAGAAATCGTTAGCCGCAGCGCATATCTAATCCATTATGTCCGTTCATATTTAATGAACTATCACAAGCGCGTTCCCTTCTGGGTGTACTAAGCTTTTGTTTATTAATTCTCACAAGGCCACAAAACTCAAACTGAATCAGAACAAAACACACACTGATCATCAATAAAAATATAAAAATATTAGTCAAGTAAATAATCCACGCCTTGGCATACATCCACTTTTTGAAAACTTAGCAGTATTCATTCACAGCACAAGATGAATCACATATTCGAGTTGATTGAACACGGCGACATCTTTACAAATTGCTTTCATTGGTATGCTGATGACTTTCTGAATATTCTGTCCTTAGATGAAAGATACTTCAACGAATAAGTCAAATGACAATTTGAGTAGCATTTTTAGAACATGATTGTCACAATTATGGTATTTTTCCTCTCTGTCGAAAGGGAAATTACACCATATGAACATATGAAAGGGGCATAGAAAACATAGATATTGGAATGGGAAGAAGAACGGAAACTCAACATAATCTGTTGAAACATCACACATACATTATTTTCAAGCATGTCACTTTTAATCAATGTCCGATCCTTACGAAAGTTTTGATTTATCACAATGTTGAACCCCAAAAAATTCGCAGTGCTGAACCCTACAAAATACTATAAAAATCTACAAAAAGCTTCAATTTCGCCGAAAACCATTGTATAAACATCACTTTATAACAACTCTTAAAATAAAACACTCTTGCAAAAAATTACCATGAGCGGAACAGGCGCCTTGATAAAATTACAGACACACATGGCGATATTTGTAAACATTTTATGCAGGAAGTCGAATAAGAACAAATCAAATGTATACACACTGTTTCATGCCAACCAAAAATACACCAAGCGGTTAACGAGACCTAATAAATCTGTCAAATTAGTTACAAGGTTTTTGTGACCATCAGCTGCGATTGTAAATTTTACGACTCTCTTAAGTGTGAAAATGACAACTCGAAGGATGAAAACTGGACAGAAAAAAAACTGACAATATCATGGTCCAAGACGCATATTCATATTTCCGTGAGACGTGAAAACTCGAAGTTCACCGGCAGTATACTAGTTAATATAAATTCGAAAAACCGATTCTATAAATAATATTATTTCAAAGAAATTTTGTCCAAACTAATATTGAGTGTTCAATTCAAAACCTAGCCAATTGTCGAAAGTTTTTTAGACTTTCGGAGAAACTTTTAAGAAATCGAGGGAAAACCACAGATGAAATTTAGAAGAGTTTTTCGTAATAAAATCAAGAAGCAATATAGCGCTTACCTTCGGGTTTATACTGAGCCATTATCACCACAGTGTTCCCAGCGCCCTTCAATGCAGCGGCTGCTTTTTCGTGTGTGGCGTCCTCCAAATGGGTATCATTTACCTGAAGTAAAATGAATCGAACTAACTCAAAAAATAAAAAGGAAAATACATCAAGAAAAGCTTAAAACGCGTTCTAATCTTAAAAAAACGGTTACATGAACTCAAATAGAACGCCCTGTCTCTGAAATACAATGTTAAGAACGATGCTGTTATAATGAAAATTTTAACAAAACTGACTCGAATATCATGGCGTCTTCTCGCACAAATTCGGTTTAATTTGTTGGCATATCTGATTTCGTTATTTATAATTCATCACATGGGTCTGTACGATAGCGACTCTTCCAACGACGGCAATTATGTAGAGAATGATTTAAGCGCGTCAAAATTTACATTTTAATTGCGACTTGTGAAAATATTAGTATTTGTTACTTAATACTGATGGAAAATGAATAGCTAATGCTGATCAAGAAGAAACCTTCTAACATCCTTTCAATTCACGAAAGAAACCAACACCAAGATCACATTGCGCTTAGATCAATCTAAGAGATCAAATAAATGACAAATTTCATCTGAACATTTCATAGGTATTTCCTTTTTACCTGGAAGATGGCAAGACAGGCAAATTGTTAAATATTGGTTAAGTCATTGACGTGTATTGCTGTTTCCTTCTCAATACCATTTGTTCAGCGGATCGATATTTGTTTCTTGTTATATCTCATTGAATACATTGACGAGAATCGACTGCGCTACCCACGGGTTACGGGAAAACACCGAAAATTCCCACCCACGCTGATTTCAAACGAATTAATAACAACCAAACAATGCGGTTACTGCACAAATATTTGGATTAAAGAACAGAAGAATAACTGGTTAAGAATATATAAAAGTCATATATTTGAACTGCGGATAAAGACGTGAATGAAAGTGATCCTCGCAGTAATATGCACTACTTAGGCAGTAGTGAAAATAAGGCTGCCTAAGTAGTGCATATTACTGCGAGGATCACTTTCATTCACGTCTTTATCCGCAGTTCAAATATATGACTTTCATATATTCTTAACCATTTATTCATCACTTCACGGGTTTATTTAGAACCAACTTCATGACCAGCTCCCAGTTGGCTTGTTAGCTCAGTTGGTAGAGCGCTGCACCGGTATCGCAGAGGTCATGGGTTCAAATCCCGTACAGGCCTGAATTTTTTTCAGGCCTTATTTTCACTACTGCCTAAGTAGTGCATATTACAGCGAGGATCACTTTCATTCACGTCTTTATCCGCAGTTCAAATATATGACTTTCATATATTCTTAACCATTTATTCATCACTTCACGGGTTTATTTAGAACCAACTTCATGACCAGCTCCCAGTTGGCTTGTTAGCTCAGTTGGTAGAGCGCTGCACCGGTATCGCAGAGGTCATGGGTTCAAATCCCGTACAGGCCTAATTTTTTTCAGGCCTTATTTTCACTACTGCCTAAGTAGTGCAGAAGAATAACTGTTGCAATATTTGTGGTCGAACCAACAAAGACAGGACATTTCCAAGAAAGGTTGGGAAATGATTGATGTAATCTGCTTCTGATTGGAAAGGGAGTTCACTAGTTTAAAGAAATTAGACACGGTCAAATCACAGTTTCTCAAAGCGTGGGGAAAATATCGATTCAAGCGTTACACCTGATTGTATAAGAGAACGTCATCTAAGCTGTGATTAGCCACACGCGCGCCCTGATTCGCCTGGATGCTACATACTCCTCCTTTATAGAAGAATTTCGACGAAACTAAGAGTTACATAGTTAATAACAATCTTACCGAGAGGATTTGATCGCCTCTTCTCAGTTCTCCACTGAGATCAGCCACACCACCAGCAAGAATGAAAGAGATAAAAATTCCTTCACCATCTTCACCGCCCACGATGTTAAACCCCAGACCCGTGGGTCCCTTGTTCAACACGACATTCCTTGGCTCTCTGTCAAGATACCACTTCAAATTAATCACATATTGAAACCTAACTTTCTCACCATGCAGTTACAGTTGTGTAAAGGGGGATCAGTTCTGTTTGTATTTTAACTAAAAACAGTATTTCTGGGTATGTTGATGGTTTAGAAAATCTGCACAAAAACTGTGAAAGTGCATTAAAAAATAAAAAGTGCGATGTATTTCTATGAAAAATTGTCAGAACGATGTTTTTTAAAAACGCTTCCTTACAAGAAGAGCAACAAACGACACCTCTTTCGTAAACATAATACAACTGCAATCTTATCACTCTCCAAAATTATAAACTTTTCAAACCTCCAAACCAAACAATCAAACAGAAAAAGGGTCCTAACTACAAAACTACAAAACTGCTTCCATTCTAACCTTGTAAATCCATCATCCTCTGGCACTGAGGGAGCTTGTGTTTTTTTCAAACTGTTAGTATGTTCATTTGGTGGAGCACTTTCTTGAACAGGCACCGCTATTGGTAGTATGCTATCTGTAACTTTTTCTTCTGGTGGGGGGGATGGTGGAGGTGGTTGACCTGCCATGGAAATAGATATACTTTAATTAAACTTGCCTCAGTTGTACAACTCCCATTAACTGGGTTTGACCTTGTCACAAAATTACATGTTTCTTTCAAAAGTTTCAAACAGAAACAAATTTTCAAATAAGCTTTAGCAAAGACCAAGCTCAGAATGCCACATGCTATGGTCTTTGTTTTCTCCAAAATTGCATTAAATTTTTGTTTGTACCAGATTTAATGCCCCAGAGAAAGTGTCGGTCATAGATCCTCTATGATTCACACTCTGTTCCATGATACCATTCCTGTTGATAGGAGACCAAGACAAAATCACCCAAAACACAGCCCATGTTGGTACATACAGAAACCACATAGAGCACACAGCACACTATGTGTTCCATTTAAAAAAAGGGTAGTGGCATGATCATGTGGAGAGTGCCTTGGACTCTCAATCCTGAGGTCCCAGGTTCACAAACCTCTCTGGGTAGTCCTTAGTTTAACTCCTTAATCACACTGGTAAATACCTGACTGGTACGCTTCCTTCCGGCTGAGGCAAGAATTATGGAGGAAACCCAAATACCAGGTTTTCAGTCATGTTTTACTTGATTTGTATGATTAATATCAGGTGCTTTTTATTTGTGGGCCAAAATAAAAACTTTCATGTCACTAATAATAACATGTCACCATTATAAGTACGAGTACTGTCTGTCCATTCCAGAATCTCTGCAGAGAACAGCTTACTTTTGATATATTCATATGTAACCAACCAAAACAACATGTTATGTCTGCTAATTAAAAGCTATGAAGCCTGGTACTTACTTAAATTTACAGCTTCGTGATAAACTGGGGGAGGGGTTCCTGAATCAGTAGTATGCATCATGCCTACTCTTGACACAACTATAACAACTTTATTTTGTGTCTTCTTAAGAGTGGCCACAGCATCTTCATGTGCCACATCCTCCAAGGATGTATCATTTACCTACAGTGGGGCAAAGACACCACATGTCAAATATCTTCATGTGCCAGCAGCTGAGGGAGGAAGTTGGCTAGGTCGTGGTATTTATTAAAAGAATGATGTAAAGTACTTAGTTTGAACCATACTTATTTTTTCCCTTATTCCCATTATATACACTACATTCTGCTAATTGCATCCTGTCTTTTTTCCTAATTTAAATTTTATCCAGTGGTGGGGGGAAAATTTAAATAGAATAAGTATGCCACACCTAAGATATATCAATAAAATACTTAACCCTTTAAACCCTAAGAGTGACCAGCATCTAATTTCTCCCTACAATATCACTCCTGAATCACACATTAAGGTTATGAGAATAAAGGAAATGGTCACCAGGGAAGGAACGTTTTGATTGGCAAACAAATTCTCCTCGTCAGCACCTTAGGAAATGTATAAAGAGCAGTGTGGAGAATATGCATACTGATGTTAGGCTGTAAAGGGTTAATTACCAACATGTAACTCACCCTAACTATCTTGTCTCCTACTTGTAGTCTTCCATCTTGCTGTGCTGCCCCTCCATCAATTATCTTGGTGATGTAAATTCCATCATCATTTGGTACATGCTGATTTCCTTTGCCCCCTGCGATACTAAAACCAAGACCTGCATGAACAAAATAATATGGCATCTTAATCACTTGAAAAGTGTAGTGACAAACAAAATCACCTCTCTTACCCTTGGTTCCTTTTGTCAATACTATTTCTTCAGTCTGCTGATTTTCAGAGCCTGGTTTGGCAGATTGCTCTCTCTTTAATGTCTGTCAGTTCAAATAATCACATAGTTACTCATAATTGCAGCTGTTTTCATACAATGTCATTTTGATTTCTTGCATAGAACAAATATCAATTAAAGTTTCTCTGAGACTGTCTTGTGCACCTTTCCCACTGAGCTTTATATAAGTACTTCTGCACATTAAACTTTATTACATTACCAAAAAACAATGGGTAATTTGATTTAAACTCATTAATATGTCCTTATACCATCTGTATTTATTAATCAAATTCTGTAAGAAAGGATGTGACAACAATCAAAATGCAGAATAAATACATCTTTAAACACCTTGACTACTTTCAAAATACTTCCTCAATATTTCAAATTGTGAGCAAACATAACAGCACTTGTTTGATACAGAATCATTATTGATGAAATGGTTGACAAATAAAAGCAGGCAGTTACCAATGTCACAGTCCCACCAGCTGCTTTCAAGGCTTCCACAGCTTCCTGGTGAGACACATTAACTGTTGATGTATTGTTTACTTTCACTATACAATCTCCAACACTGCAAATAAAATGAACAATTTCATCAATAAGCAATAATAATTCAAATAAAAAAGATACTTCTGGTAAAATCCCCAGATGTCAGGCTTTAAATCCAAGGTGCCATATAGAGCACCTATGTGAAATTAACCTTACCTTGTCCTGAATCAAAGTAAAATGGCATTAAAAAATATATTGACCTCTATTTGGCAAATAATAATAATAGTTTAGTTTGCAGAAAACTTACTTCAGTCTCCCATCCTGAGCAGCAGCACCTCCTTTGATGATTCTTGTGATGTAAATGCCAAAATCATTATCTATATGTGGGTTATCTTTTCCTCCACCAATACTAAAACCAAGACCTGTTGTCCCCTGAAAACAAAACACAATCACAACCAGCTGAATCACTGAAGAGATAATCAACAACTCTTTAGGTCAGTTGTGAATGGACAAGGAGATTGAAAGAGACATTTATTTCATTTTTTAAACCCAGAAAAAAATATATTGTTTGACAAAGAGCTTTACAAATGCATGCAGCTTCCTTTTGGGTAGTCTGCCAGAACATATCAGAATATTTTGCACCTTCATCTTTTATCACTAAATTGCACTATAAAGTGCTGATTACAAACACAATATTCATGTTGCTAAAGTTCCTTGCCTTACAGGCAGGACTTGTCTCAAAAATAAATACAAAATTCCTAGGAAAGAGAGAGCACAAATTTAACTTAAAAAAATCAGTACAATAATCCCACCCTTTCTAAAGTGATGTCAATACATTGATAATCCCCAGAGTCAACATGGCCATTTTCCTGTAAAAGAAAAAAGAGAAAACTGTTTAGAAACTTTGTCACATTCACAACTGATGCATACAGTTTGTTTACAACAGCATCTGGGTATTCACAAGCTCTGTTTTCAATTAGTTTCAGTGACAAGAACTTTCACCATAGATTCCCTCACATTAACTTCCACATTTGACCTCTGTGCTTCCACAAAATTGTCACCTTGCAATTTCTTTGTGCCTTTTATGTGAGCTGAGATTCAAAATCCAAAAGTATAGGAGAATCAGTCCAATTTTTTCCCCTTTATTTCAGAAAACAATGCGGGATAAAAAACCAATATTGTTAAATTTGTTGCTTGAAAGTGATGGGAAAATACAGCTCAAGTTAACTCAACTTGTCATTTAATTTTCACCAAAGAAACCAATGTGTTTACCACAACAGGTGGTCATTAGTAACTTATCAAAACAATTAGCACTCTGTTGTGTATGTAGCTACATTGCAATAGTTATCAAGTGGTTATCATGTTGAGAGCCCCCTGTATTAAGTGAAAGACTGAACAGCTTTAAAATTGATGATTAAGAAATTAAACTGGCTTTGACTACAAGGACAACTCCAACTGAAGAGAACTTGTTTGAATTGAACAAACATGGATGTACATGTATACAACAACCAATGGTGAAATCAGAGGTTTTTCAAATTTCAAAGAATAAACAAACTTTACTGACTAGAAATTACACATCTTTGAGGACATTTAAACCAGCAAAGAAAAAGTTGTTGAACTTCCAGAAACAACTCCACTCGTCCATAACATAATTTACATTCGGAAAAAATAAACTTAATTGTTGTAAAAAAGGTATTGACAAAATAACAGCTTTTAAACTGAAATGTCTATTTTCCCACCCTTGGTGAACTAAAACAAACTTAACATGCAAAAAAAAATTCTCCAGAAAGGGTATCAATATCTGACACAACATCATTTCAAGGTCCAAAGGTCTGATAAATCAAGATGAACTTTGCAATTTCTATTACAAATAAGGCAGGGAAATGGAAGCAAAAACTATCCTGGAACAAACACTGCCCCTAGGCTAACATTTGCAGCCCAAAAAAATTTGTTGACCTCTCCTGACAGCTTTAGTGTAATAATCTCATATTAACCACTAAAGACTGGATGTGCAGACAACAGATTGTATCATGCTTTTAACTACTTGAGGTGACATTCTGTTCTATTTATTAGCATATATGACAACCATCAATTGTCAGCTGTGCAAGCTCCCCTGTCACTTTCAAATGAAACTGAACTACTAAAGCACCATCTGTTGGCCAGAAGAATTATGTAAGACAACCCACTGGTATGAGAAAAATATGACAAACACAGAACAGTGTGTAATTTTTGGACAATTGATAAGCATAACAATATGCTGACTCCTATCAATCGAGGGCACTTAACAAGTTTAGTTCTACAGTTCTATTTCTCTACTTACCAATCCACTATCAACATGTGAAGACTCTGCAGTTGATTTCTAATGTTAGAGGATAAAAAAACACAACCCAAGTTAGGTTGAATAGATATACAAGTAACATTCAAAAACAAACTTATTAAACAAGATACACTTCAATGAGTGTCTGTACCCCACTGAAAGGTGTACAGGATCTTAGCAATTTTCTCATTGTGAAGTTGAAAGCTATGTGCTTGTAAAACTTAATGGACAAGGAATTTTCAGTGCCAACATTTTCCAATTCTTTGGGTGAATTTATCACGAATTCACACAAGAAGTTGATGGCATCTGTTGTAACATGAAACTTCAAGCTTCAGTAAGTAGTAATAACTATGCATACTAATAAGCTGCTTAAGTCAAAACATCATGCAAACAAAACCACAATCTTTTTAATACTGAATACAAATGCCAAGCTTCAGTGCACAAGCTGATAAAACCCAGACAAAAAGTTATTCTTTCCTTAAATTTTTTTAAAAAAAATGTGGTACAACTATTGGCATAGTTCAAGATTAGGACCTTCTTTTCTTCTACCACATTAGATGACAATCCATTTATGACACAATGCAATTAATTATCACCATAGGAAAAATTGTGGTTTCACAGGAAACACCCTTTCCTGATCCACTAGAAAAAGTATTGCAAGGATGATTTGTGACTAACTTCTCCATACATATCACATGTATGTTGTGAGAATGAAGAATTTCACAAACTACAGAAAACTTCAACTAAAAGATGAAAAGCAAATTTTGCATAATAATAACAATAATAATAATAATAATAATAATAATTATAATAATAATAATAATAATACATGAGATAACATACAAACAATAAAGGGAATCTTTACTTTGGGCTCAGAGTACAAGGCAGCTCCAACATGAGAAAACATAAATCATTTTGGAACTGCACTACACATAAAAATATCTAAACTAATTTGAAACTGGAAATTTGAAAGAAATTCCAAAAACCAGTCATCATTTTATCTCACTGATAGGTGGTTGACTAACTTTCAAGGAAAGTGGGAATATCGAACAACCTTCTTGGTAATAGGGGAGAAAGAATTTATCTAAATCTATGTGTAAAAAAATTTGCTCTCTCAAATCAAAAATAAAGTTTAGATTAATCCAAATTGGAGTTATGTGATCTAAGATTGTTTAAACTAAGATGTGCTCAAAATGTTAAGTAGGTTTGCACTTAGACAAACCAGCAATGTGTGGAATTGGTTTAATGAAATTATATGTCACTAATAAGATAAAAAACAGACACACTAAAATTATTTCATGCATTGTCTAAAATGATTAAAGCAGAGTCTTGTACTCAACCATGAAAACAAAAAATGAAGGTACAGCACTTTGACCAACTAGATGATTAGTGATGCTATATAAATCGAGCAAACTGAAATACTGTGGACACAATTTTAGAAACTTGTAGATTTAATTCACTTTAAAGTGAGTCCTCTAATCTCCACAGCAACAGACATACATCAAATTAGATCACTAAAAACCTTACCATACAAATTGAAATTTGGATTAAACAATCTGACAAAATCATCAAAATAATCCTCTATCAAAGTTTCAAAATCTTCTAAAATCAGCAATATTGAGACATTATAGTTAATTCTGGTAGCAGTTTTAAGGTTAAAAGCAATTTCAGAGATGCTTTACCCTTCAATAGCTTCCAAGATCTGAAATTTCTTTTTTGACTACTTTGGCAACTTTGCTGTTACATCAAGGCAACATCTCCAAATAGATAGTTATCCTTTATCCACTAATAATTTCTGGGAGTCAAATGGTTAACCCTAAACTGTTACTGGCGACTAAAAAGTGATTTCTCTTTACTATGTTGATATATTACCCAAAAGCAGGTGATAATAATATATATAATTATCAGCTAAAAGTAGTTATCTTGGTTAAACACAAAAATTATCTTTGTTGATTTTCAAATAAACGTATAGCAGCCACAAATAGAATTACAGATAAAATCTTAGGTTCATTTTTCAAAAAAACGATGGCAAACCTCCACAAAGCTGTCTTGCTGGTCACTCTGGACAATACTTTGTGTAACCACTGGAGTCAGGACTGTTTCTCCATTTACACCTCCCTAGAAGATATAATAAGAACAAATTGTAAAATGATAGCTTTTTTATCAGGTATACAATCTTAATAACAAAATGAAACTAGATATCAATTCAAAAGCATGCGAAGTCACGAGAGACAGCATTAAAATCAAGCAATAATTCCTGTAATTTTTTATTTCTTGTGCTGCCAAATGGAATTATTGTTTGAAAGGACTAATGTCATTTTTAGTAATGTTAATAATGCTGAGATAAAACTGTAAGAAAATCTAGAGGTACAAAAGTATAAGGAAAAAATTTCCACCAATATTGCAACTTGAAGATTATTTCCTGCATATCAATTTGAAATCTAAATCCTTTTAACACTAAAACATCTACAAAAATAGAAAGTCAATAAATTTATGATTACAAGTAGAACTTTTTGAAACATGTTCACTAAGGCTCATGAACTTAGCACAAATTTAAGTTACCCTCAAAACAAACTGCAGAACAAAGCAGAATTTTGCTTAAAAATAAATCATCACTAATATTTGGTCAAAAATAGGTTGAGGGAAAAACCTCACAGCTTAAAATGTCTTGCCAAAAGCAACATACCATTTAAAAATGGTTTATTTTGCATTATGATAAATCACAGTTTAATCTACAACAATAAAAAACTTAATTATCACTGCTGGTAACAATAAATTTTAAATTATATGAGTCTTGTCAAAGACATCAGTAAAACGTTGTTTTAACGTAAACTGATCGCAGATAGTAATGTTTTATACACAAAAGAATAATTATAGAATTCTTTTAAGGACGACGATGAAGATTCACCTACACATGACCAATATTTCAGATTTAACACACGCAATCTGTCATTTTGTAAAATTGCACCTTGCATCAGGAAATGTTCCAATGTTTAAATATGTCAATTTCCATTTCCTCTGTGATTGTCTCTCCTCGAATAAGACACAAACTTCAAGATGTTATTGTTAGTTATTTCGAACTTTCGCTACATTATCAGATTTCGTTGCGCTCCTCTAGAAAAACCGTTTCAAAGTACAGGAAGCAAAGTCTAGCTACAAATTTACCTCTTCGAAATCCTGATAGCTTGGAGGCGATTCCACAGGGGCATGATGACTCTGCCAACTTCGTAAGGCTTCATGCGTTTCTTCAGCTTTTTGTTCGGGTGTTTTGGTGTCATCTAACAATGTGGTTTCGTAAAACTCTTGTATATCTGAATTTTAATTATACAAGAAACATACAGTTTAAAAACACAACAGCGAGGGGCCTACAGAAATATTAGAAACGCGGACCTATTGAAATCCTCTTCGACGGCTTGCTCCAGCGGGTTATATCTCATTCTAGATTGTCAAGACAACGAAATCGAACAGAAAATAAAACCGCACAATAATAATTATTCAGGTACCATCGCTAACTAGTACCCTTCACTAAATATAACACTCGAGAAATGCAAATATCAAACGGATCTTACCAAGTAGAGCTAGAAACAGATGACTTTGAAATATCCGAATTACTCTCTCGATGGCCATGCGAAGCGCTCGATCTTGCGGCTTGTTTAACTTCTCATAGTAACGCTCCAAAAGCTCGAGAGCTTTACTAGCATCTGAAATAATAACATTTGAATTTAATGCGAAAAATCACTTCATGGCAGTAACATTATTTTAGTGATCACTGCTTATTGCAGAACTCCCCGTGAATTCAAACTCGCGGAGACGACCTACCTTCTTTACGAACCGGCATGATCCCGCCGTTTTACGCCTCCCAGATGACTGAAACAAAAAATTCAAAGCGAAACAAAACTTAACGGTGTGCTCCCGAGCCCTCTGACTAAAATTACCCAGGTACTAGTCCCGAAGGAAGGATGACTTAAGTCCAAACCGCTCCACATTCGATAAAATCAACATGATAAACGCCTTTTGCGTGCCAGCGGCCACAGAGTGAGTCACGTGGATGTAATCAGCCAATTGCGCGCAAGAGAGAGGAATGAGCCATCTCTTGCAATCGTTTCTCGTGATTGGCTGTGACTTGAGGAGTTAAACCGCTCAAAAGCAGAGAAATGCACAGCGTCTGCTGTAAGATTGCTCCTTCTCTACCTGTTTGTAAAGAATGTTCTTTTTCAGAAATTATGCTAACGGTTTTACTAAGAAAATCTACTCTCATTGGTTCTCAAGATTCTAGCAGCCACTCAACAAAATCTGCCATCAAAATAATTCATATCAGGAATAACTCTTTGGCTCACATGATGGTCGGTGAAATTATCAAAACTAGCACCAGGCAAGATGTTTTGTTCAATACTACATGCAAAATGATAGAATCCTGCCGTTAAGGAAAACAACTTTTATCTTTCCGCCCGCCAACCGTACCAGACATTTTTTCCTTTTTTTTAAATCTCTATCCCGACCGCCCGGTCTGTTCTGAACCTATCCAAATGACAATATCTGCTTTTAAGCGGTTATACGCGACAAATGTCATCGATGTTTTTAAAACATAATTTTCGCGCCGATAGTTTTGGTTGTTCTTATCTTGACAAGTCCGGAAAAATGTTCTTCTATCCTATTTTTCATAAGAACACGAAAACTAGGAAACGAAAATTGGAGGGAAAAAGAAAAGCAGGCTTACTTTGCTCACTGTTTAGATAAGCAAAATAATCACTCTTGTTCGTTCTTTTGCTTTTGTTTTTTTCGGGAGGGGGGAGGGAGGAGAAGTGGGGGTGGTAACAAGTCATAACATCCACTTATAGTTAGTTGCTATTTTTGACAAGACTATTCTCGGTACGATCTGGAGGGGAGGGGTGAGGAGTTGGCCTCTTATTTCGGTTCTCCCCTGAGACAAAGAAGTCTTATTTCTCGAACAAAAATGTTTTAACGGTAATACCATCATCTATTGCCGTAAACACAAACTAATGCATAGAAACTGACATTAAAGGAGGATCTATAGACAGACAGATGTAACTAGATATCATTCTTGTGACTCTCGCAACTTCGCTGTCCAAAATAAAAGGACATAGTTTAGTGTGAGAGTTTGATGGCAGTTTACCGCCCCAGAAAGGATCTACATATCATTTCTCCTCACGATTTCGATGCAATATCCTTCAAAGGAGTCGTGAGAGTAGACTAGCTTGTCAGCTGGAAGGAGTCATCTTGATTCAAAACCAAATTCTTTCATGTGACTTTCAAGGAATTGTGCGGCAGGCCGAATGGAGAATTACCAATCGGATCTTGGGAGTTACGGGTTAACACAAGTGATTTTTAAGACCGTCGCTATCTGCTTTCCGTCCTTCAGGGAAGTGTATTTATGAGAAAAACTTTTGCAATCGTTATCAATGGGAGATATACTCCTTAAATGTATATCTTGGAATTAGAAAAAATTCGGCGAAGTCAATGTTCATTCATTTTGTCAAATGTGTTGGCTAGTTGTTAGTTTTTAGCTCTATCTTTTGGCCCAATGATGTTAGAGCAAAACATAGTTACACTGTTCACAATTGAACTACGTTCTCATATTTCACTCAGGCACTATACCTAGATTTATTGAAGGAAAATTTAGGACTTCGACAACATACTGAAAGAAAAAAGATTTCTGAAGTCTACGTCTACTCTGCATCAAACAGGTTTGTAATCCAGTTTAGACTCCAGCTTCTTATTGTCGGAGACTTTACGTGCAGCTTTCATAAAGTCCTCCTCGATGACGTAGTCTCTCTCAGCGCGAATAGCGAACATACCTAAAAAAGAAAGAGCAGAGAATTTATCTAACTACAACAAATGTAATAATACTTAGAGATTTATTAACAAGCTCTTAGGTTCATGGAGAGATAAAAGAACTCTCAGATATGTTCTTCTTGTAACCCAAGCTACACTCCCTCGATCAAAAGTTTTGAAACCTTTAGAGTAACTTAGTTAAGGGTTAAAATGGAGAAACACGTGACTTTTTTAACCTGCTTCGGTGCACACGTTTCTCAAGTCAGCGCCGTTGAATCCGTCAGACAACTTCACAACTGCTTCGTAGTCTATAAGAAGAAAAACCGGAAACAGTTACTTCTGTTCCTCACAAGATTATAGTTGCTCCTTTTGTATTTTTAGATCTTTCCAAATCAATAAGTACGGTGGCCCACAACTGTCACGGCCAAAGAAATAACCTCACGGCAAAAGGAAGACCCTCGCAGCAAAAAAGAAAAGACTCACGGCCAAAGAAAAAACCCCACGGCAAAAATAAAACGACTCACCGCAAAAGAAAAACCTCACGGAAAAAAGAAAACGACTCACGGAAAAAGAAAAAACCTCACAGCAAAAAGAATAACCTCAGGGCAAAAGAAATAACCTCACCGTGAGGTCTTTTCTTTTGCCGTGAGTCTTTTTCTTTTTGCCGAGAGGTTTTCCGTTTGCCGTGAGGTTTTTTCTTTTGCGGTGAGTCTTTTCTCTTTTGCCGTGAGGTTTGTCCTTTTGCTGTGAGTCTTTTCCTTTTTGCCGCGAGGTTATTTCTTTTGCCGTGAAAGTTGTGGGCCACCGTAAATAAGGTCCTTGAACGTCACAACAAATGACCAGAAAAACAAGAAATAGCGCACATGGTAACGATGTCTCATTCGTGAAACACAGCTGCTTGTAAAACGACTCACGTGCCTGAAACGCACCTGCATATACTCTAAACCAATCAATATCATTTTGGAACTCAAAAGAAATTCTACAAAGAGTGCTTACCAATCTCTCCATGCTTAGTTATCTTTGCTGAATGGATCTTTAGGATATCCATACGAGCTTGTTCATTCGGCAGCGGAATTTCTAGAGCAGAAGGGAAGGGTAATCAGAAACTTTATGTTTTTGGAACTTAACATACCCAGTGCAGATAAAGGAACAATTTTTTTTAAAAAAAAAAATGTGAAAAACAATCTACTTTCACGCAAAGTGGTAAGGTTATCTTATACCCACCTATCTTCCGATCGAGACGGCCGGGTCTGAGGAGAGCTGGGTCGAGGGTATCTGGGCGGTTCGTTGCCATAATGATTTTCACCTGGGGAAGGGGTAGTAATAAACGTTGAAAAAAAATTGCTGCATAAAAAGAAGTATTTCCAGCCAATTAAAAAAGGAATGTGTTCAGGTAAAATTGTGGAAAGGGAAAAAAAAGCATCAATAAATAAAGTTGATCTCACCTGCCCCAGAGCATCAAAACCATCCATTTGATTTAAAAGCTACAATGGAAGAAGACAAATTGAATTAAATATTAATTCATTGTCATCAGCTTATCCCCTAACTCATGGATTCTATGACTATAATATTTAGGTAAATCATGCAACGTTTTGGTGTAGGAGTTACAAACCTCCATGAGTGTCCTTTGTATTTCTCTGTCAGCAGATGTGCCCTCAGAGAAACGCCGTCCACCTATGAGAGCATATTCTTTTTAAATCAGAAGGTCAGGTGGAAAATTAAAAATCATTGAACCACAAACTAAACTTCTTTGTAGTGGCACTCTGTAGGGTAAGATTTAACCTTCCTTTTGACAGTTATTTAAAAAAAAACCTGTTCAACAGATTACATACCTATGGCATCAATTTCATCCATAAAAATAATACAAGGTTCGTGATCCCTGGCATAACCTGTAAATCAAGACAGTCTGGTGAAACCTCATAGCCTTGAGGATGCTGAGTAGTGGCTGTATTGCTTACACTGACAACAAAAAATGTCACTGTAAAATAACACAGTAGGAAGACTGTGCTCAGATACAGAACTGCTATAGAAAATAAATATATTGAACAGGTATAAAGGTTGAAGCAGAAATTTCTTTGCTACTTAAAACTATGACCCGAGGTTAAAAGCTTCCTTGCTTTGAGTTTGGACCATGTGCCTAGAGTTGTTATGATCATCATACATGAACTTAGAAATTCTATGTCATAAACGATATTGTAAGACAGCAACTACGAGTTAGAGGAGCCTTCTTTAGCTAAGTACCCAGTGATAAAGCTGATGGTCCACTGAAAGGAAAATAAACAAACTTTCAGAGATGGTCATGCATTTTATCATAATTTTCACCAAAAAAGTGATTACTGAACACCTCAATTATTAAGAACAGCATTTAATTTCCCATCACAAGATCAACGTACAAGTAAAGGTCTCAAAAACAAAGGAACTGATCACAAAGGAGAAAATTCCCTTATCTTCACCAAATTTTCACAATAGTAATAATAAGAGCTGCAACAAAAATCAATATGCTGGCTATCATGATAAATGCACAAAACATACAAACATACCAAACATCTCTCTAATGAGCCTTGCACTTTCTCCAATATATTTGTCAACAATTGCACTGGACACAACCTTAAAACACAAAATGAAGAAATGGTTTGAAAAAAATAAGACATCATTCAAAGAAGTCACTACACAATAACCTCTCTTAGATCATTCACAGAATACAAGCTAAAGACATATAAACATTTCCTGACACTTAATTTTACTTAACATTGATACTTATGTTAGATGCCTTCTGTTGTACCTTTCTCCTCACAACAAGTCTCCTCACAACAAGTCTTGTTTAACTAAAACCCTATTGAATAGTTACCTTGAGAAAGTTTGCGTCCAACTGGCTGGCCACAGCTCTTGCAAGGAGTGTTTTTCCAGTTCCTATAAAATAATTAAGAAGAGCAATCATATGTCAATTATACATTAAGGTCATGAAGATCAAGCAGCAAACATAATCTAAATATTGAGTATGGGGCTTTAAGGAAAAATGAAGAGAAAATCAGATATTTGTAAAGCAGGTGACAGGAGCTGCTTGTTGGCAGAATATCGCTAGAAAATGAAAGAAAATGACATGATTTACCCTCCTGAAGCAATATTCTCCCAATCAGGAAAAATGTGTAAAGCCATGAAGGTAGTAACATAATTTATCATTAAAGGGGGTAAGTTCCTACAGAAATTGGGATGCTACATAAGTTGGAGAGTATAACAAGGTAATTTAGTGTTATCAACTGAGTTGATAACATAAATTGGCCACCACGAAGAGATTCAAACTTGATGTTTCAAGTGTTAGCCCTTCCTCAGCTCTGAAGAAGGGCTAAACCTTGAAATGTCAGCTTTGAAACTCTTTATGGTGGCCAATCTCAGTTATCAGCTCAGTTGATAGTACCAAATTATCTGATTTAAGATTAGATCTTTAAAATTAATACTCCTATAAAACTTATTTGTTGGAAAATAAACTATTTTACCTGGAGGACCAAACAGAAGGCATCCTTTAGGTGGACTGATTCCAACTCGCTGAAACAATTCCGGGTTTGTCAGGGGAAGTTCTATAACCTGTGGTAATATTGTACAGATAAGAATAATGCAAAAGTGAAATTCCTCCTTCAACTGAAATTAATGTAAATTAAACAACAGATTTAACAAAGAGACTTTTGCACACAGTGAACAACACAGACCTCTCTCAGTTCCCTGATCTGTTCACTTAGTCCTCCAACCTCTGAGTAAGAAATGTTTCCAGGATCTTCGTGGGACATGTTGTAAACAAGAGGATCAACTTCTCGTGGAAGATACCTAAAAAATTGCAATCATTTATGACGGGTTACTGACTTGACTCAATGTAGGGTTTCTGGTATCACCTGAGTACTCATTAAATTCATGACTAACTATATTACTAATAATCATGATAACAACAACACCAAGTCTTTCGCTGAGCACCCCTCTAAATGTGTAAAATTTTGGATGGTAAAACTGCCATATCAGGTGGTCGGTGCCTTAGATCTAGATGAGACAAGGACACATAAACTCTACCTCATGATTGTAAGAGTTGTCATGTCCAGAGCAACTCTTGTACCTTGCTTAAGCTTCTTTTTATCCACCTATCAAGAAAATAGACCACAGTTTTCCCTCAAAGTCTGACAAAAAGGTTCTGTTGATATTTCAGGAAAACAAAACTATCAGCATCCTCCACAGTACTAACCTGTCTCCGACAACCCACAACATAACGTGGACCATTAGTTGCCTTCACAATAACTAACAAGCCAAGACATAAAGAAAAAAGGTCAAATTTTTGTTTTTCTATTCAAGAGTAATGTACAAGAACCTGGGAATATTGACTGTGAATTGTGATCTTCTTTGTAAGGATGGTCCAAATAAATACTTAACTGAGTTCATCAGCAGAATCACTTCACTATTCTCACTTTCACCAAATAAGTTGTTGAAATGTCACTACCTTCACAACCTTCCTTTCAAATCCACTCTCACTTTAACAATCAAACAAGTTCCATACTTTCTGTCACGCTTGAGTAAAATGAAGGTTATAAGTTGTAACTGTTGTGGTTCAGTTTTATCCATGGTTCAATTTTTTTCTTCCTCTGTAACCACAACAGTTCACATAAAGGCAAAAATTAAAGAACTGCAGTACAGATGGCGGAGTAGGAAACTATAAGTAAATCTTGTAAATTGAACGGAATTATTAATAAAACGAACATAAACAATTTCAGCTGATTATAATCTTACATTTTTCTTCAGTAAGCTGTCTTAGAACTTCCCCAACAATCTGTTAAAGAGGAAGGTTAGAGAATATCGTATAGTTAATTCAGTCTGTAATAACAAAAGACAAACACTGAAGAGCAGGATCACAACCATACCTGTCCAACACTTTGCAGAGCCTTTAAATCATTTTCAGATTTGTCATACTCCTTGCTTAAGTCTTTCAGTTGTTCTCTCACTAAAACGAAAAGAAAATTACGGTTAGTTATGTTGCAAAAGAATTCAAAACCGTGCAAAGGCCAGTCAATTTCATGATCAGTATCCGGTTCAAGTTCTTTCTCTACAATATAACTATCACAAAAGGGAGAATCCTGAATACTTCTACTCTAGAAAAATTTTAGCGCAGATATTCCCTTTTGCATTTATTTGTCACTTTGGCTGATTCACCGGAGCACGGCCGAATGCACCAAAAATACAATCACATCGTAACTTTTAATTAGGACATTGAACAAAGTTTGAATTGGACAAGGGAGACTTTGCTTTATCCTAAAACTTCTTTTAGATAAATGTTTCCAGAAGAATTAGTATTTTAAATTTAGGCATACATACTCTCTTTTAGTCGGGCATCAAGCTCTCTGTGTTCTAACAGTTTTTTCCTGTAGTTGACTAACGCTTTCTCCCTCGCTGTTTCAGTGGTCGCCATCTTTGTTCGTGACTTAGCAGTATCCCACGAGTCAAAGCGGCTAAAATTTGTGGCGGGGAACCGCTGACCCTCCTTAAAACGGCGGAAACAAATTTACAAGAAACAAAACATTTATTTCCACGACTATGAATTTAAATGAGATGTTTAGGGGCGTGAGGCTACATTACCGGTGCGCAATTACTGTTGAGGTAACAGATCGACTTGCACAGCGTGGGTGATACTGAAAATGGCACCTATTTCGACCAGTGGCAATGATGAGGGATTCTGGGGCGAAGTAACCTCCACGATCGATTGGTGCGAGGAAAACTATGCTGTAACATCATACCTGGCGGAGTTCTGTAAGTGGAATTTTGTATTCATACCACGCAGCTGTTGATCTTGGGTTGTAGCCGCTTATTAGCGATTAAAATGGTTTGCACCACATTGTTTTAAAATAAAAATACCCTCCACGCATTGTGTTGCTTTTTTAGTTGGACATGATCTGCCAACGTTGGTCATATTTTACAAGTGTTCGATCGCACGGTGTTTATGCACTCAAAATAGTTTCATTACGATCAGAGGGATTTTTTGTTGTTTAGAAAACGCCAAAATCTTTGCACGCTACCTAATTTGTTTTTTAGAAACTGTACTTCATTATTAAACAACCCTGAAATTTCTCCTGACAGTTTAAGCTTAAAAGGCGATCATGTATTTATAGAATAACCATAGTCAGAGGTGTTAAGATGTGAATTTGAATGTCACAGATATAGACAAACATAAGTACTAATTTCATTAACTCTTACTTAAAAACTCTCGCAGCTATGTAACAAAACAAAATTTTTATTTCTTCCAGATTGAAAATCATTTTTCTTTCATTCTCTGTTCTAGCAAACCTGACGTGGCTCTAGTAAGGGTTGAAATTATTCAAATTTCCTCCAGCAATAGCTACCTCCGTTATATTGATTTTGTAATTGATATGACCCTTAGGACAATCAATACCAGTTAAGGAAAATGAAAAAAAAAAACAAAAAAAGAAAACAACCCTTTAGGCTTGGTTTTCACCGTTAATGGATGGTTTATACTCTTTTCTCTTGTCAGTAAAGTTGTGTTACGTATTTATTCAACTTTTTGTTCTTTTTTTTCTTTTTATCTAGGGAACACCATAAGCAACTGGGTTTTTTTAATTCCACCCTTTTTTGGAGCAGTTTTAACATGGGAGTATAAAATAGAGAGAAGATACACTTTGGCCTTTGTATCATTGCTAGGTAATCTTTGAGGGATTAAGCAAAAAATTATCTTAATGAACTCTATCCTGTTTTCAAAGAGTAGGTTCAAGATGAGGATTTTACTTTTTTTTATTTTTAATGTGGAAATATGATCATAACTGTATCTATTCCATTAATTCCCCTGATATTTGAAATGTGATTTTGAAGACTTCTTTGGTAACACTGAAAATGTGACCCTGAACAGAAGGCAAAACATAAAGAAACACACTTCTTAGAGACTTGAGGAGATAAACAAAGCTTACTTTTTATTGTTTTGTCCAGTATTTTGTCTTCATTTGCATACATCTGAAGTAGGTCTATTGAAAGGTTGGGAGCTTGTAATTTAAAATTCAGAATTTCAGCTGGCTTCAAGATAATGAATTTGCATGTAAATTTTGTTAAGATTTTTAAAGAGATAAAAAACAAACAACAAAATATTTGGACTTGTCCTTAAAGATTCCTGAGAGGTTTGTTGTTATTGATGGGTTGTAATTGGATGTTGAGCCAGCTGTGATCCATAATGGGAAAATATTCTAACTAATAATTAACTCAGAATGCATCTCTCTAGGCAAAATCTGCTCAAAAGGGTAAGGGCATAACCACCCTTGAGTCAAATTTTGCATTGTTTGTTTTATGCATGATTTTTCTTATGGTAAGTTTTTATAAAACGTTACCCAAGTTTTTTCTTTACTTAAACTTACTTCATTTTTGAAGATCATATGCCAAGTTATATGACTCAATTTTCCTTCAGCGAGCTAACTCTTCAAGAGTTATTTAAATTGTTAAATGACAAACAAAGGAAACTTGAACTTTTTCGTGCCTATAAATGTGTCTGATGTATGTCATAAGTAATTTCTCAAAACTGATGTGATAAACTACAAAGACACCATAATGCAGAGCATTTTAATTGAAATATGTTTACCCATCGCATTAAAAAAAAAAAAAAAAGGGGGAAAATTTTGGCTACCAGTCCTTAATATCTCTTAATATTTGATATTCTTACTGTTTATTTAAATTTCATATGACTAATGGGTTACCTGCATACCATCCACTAAAAGATGTTTCTCTCAGTGAATTACATGTTCTTGTTGCTATGCCAGCTGACTTTTTGAGAGAATTTGTCATCATAATCATTGATATACAAATGTTTATTTTAGTTATAGGAATAGGATCATCATGTTTTCATGCCACTCTGTTGTATGAAATGCAGGTAAGGTTGTGCTGATTAATGAACATTTTACCTGTTGATTAAACTAGTTGTCATTTATCTTTTCAGTTATTACTGCTCCCTTTCCATTTTATCACACTTTTTTTTCATCAAGAGCTTTCTCTGAATATATGTTCTATTTTCTATTTCTAGAAAATAGAAAACAGGCTCCAATGAGTTGTAAAACACCAAGTTGGCTTAAAACAGGATGTTGCCCAACGAGCATGGGAAAAATAACTTTTCTTAATTTATTATTCAATCGAAAATTATGGCTACAATAATTTTAAACATTATACTTTAATTAACCACAACAGGAGAATGATTCTTATTTTTGAGAAAATCTTATTGATGATCATGAGATAATTGCTGATATACATGCAGCTGAGCCAATAAAACCTCTCCTATTGTTTTAATGATTTTATATCCAGTGATCTGTATATTATTATCTTGATAGCTACTTGATGAGCTTCCAATGATTTATGGAACTTGTGTGTTGATATTCTGCATGTAAGTAAATTAAAAAATATATTTTATTCATAAATAATATATTTTTTTATGCTCAGTTTTTGGTACTTTGTTTGAATCATGTACTTCTCTTGAAATTATTCCATATCTAGAGGAGTCTTGTTCTATTGACCAGAATCCTCGCTGAAATATTTTTAACAAATTTTTTGCTAAGGGAAATGAAAAGTTGAACTGAAATTAGATTAAGTTCTCTTGACTTTTGCATTAATTTAAATTATACAACTTTGACTTCTGACATAAAGAAATAACAAATATGTCATTCCTTTTTTTTGGTAAAAAAGGAAGAATTGTTGAGAAGTCTTTGAAGACTTTACTTTTGCAATAATTTTTAATTCTTTTTTACTCAGTTGTCATTGTTCTCATCGTCCACGAGATCACAACCAAACTCTTACATTATGCCTTATTGTCTGTTGTGCCATGATCACTTTGGTAAGATGTTATCATTATAAGATTTATGAGGTACTAACTGAAAGTTATAACAACTTTCTCTTTGTTAGAAATGCAAGAGGATGAAAAAATAGTGATATTGATGTGTTTTTCCAGAAAATTTTCTTTACCTGCTTGTGGCTTTTTTGTTATATTGAGCCCTTCCTTACCTTTCCCCCCTCCAATCTGCTGCTATTGAAATTTCTAATTTTGTATGTTTAACCCCTTTAGTAAGTTTGCAAACCCTTCCTGCTCTCTCTGAAATTTCCAACCACCCCTATTGGTTAGCTATAGAGCATATAGTCTGAAGATGCAAATTGATATGATTATTACCATACTAAGCCAACTAAAAACTGAAAAAGTGATGTATTTTCAAAAGCAGTGAAAACAATTGGCTTTGTATTACAGACTCTCATGTATTGCTGGTAATATGTTAAGTGTAAGCAAGATGCAAACACAAATCCGGTGCACTGTGCAAAATAATTTATTTCAGTCATGATTTTTAAATTCTGAAGAGAATACAGGGAGAATTGAACCCTAAATTATTTTACTTTTGTCTCCAGGTATATTTGACTGTTGTAAACCCACTAATATTTCAGGTATGTGTTCAATGAAATTGAGCTCTGCAACAATACATTTGTTTACATGTACAGGTGATTTTACTAACCCTTAACTCCCACAGGTGATTATCATGAAACTTCTTCCTATAATATCCATACATTACTCAAAAACAGGAAATTAGAATATTCTAACTTATCAGGTAGAAGCACCAAGTTTTTATAACTAATTTACAAGGAAATGTGTACCAGCTTAACGGGAGAATTAACAATCAGATCTTGGGAGTTAAATGGTTAATTGATAATCAAGCACATGCATTTTAAAATGCTTGTGTGCTTTTCATTTGCTTTCTAGTGGGCATATGGTATTCTGGTAGCTACGCTTGTTATCAAAACTGGTATGGCTTGTAGGTAAGTAGTTATATAATTATGTTTATATAATTTTATTTTGTGGTCCACATTATCAACCCTTCACACCCCATCATCAGCAGGCATATTCTCCATACTGTTCTCTTTACATTTCTTATGGATCTTCAATGAGAATCTGTTTAATAATCAAGAGCTTTGTCAATTGGTGATCATTTCCTCTAATCTTGTGACCTTAATGGTTGATTCAGGGGTGATATTGTGAGAAGAATTTAGATGCTAGTCACTCTTTGGTGATCAAGGATTAAGGCTGTTTTTTGTTTTTGCTTGATTAAATGGTTATTAAATTAAGAGGTGGTGAGTAAATAAGGGCTGGAAATTGTCTGAGAATGAGGATAAAGTTAGAAAATGCAAGGGCAGGGTTAGTAATGAAGTATGTAACATTATATTCAGGATAGGTAGTAGCTGTGAACAACTGCTTCCAAGCCATATAGCGATTGCATAGGCTTTGGGTCATTTCTTTAGTGTAGTTTCATCTTTTTTGGGACCAAACATGTCCAACAAGGCTAGAACATGCCTGATCTCACTTCTCATGTCCAATGCATAGATTACCTATTAAGAGGAGTAAGAATGTGGCAAGAACATTTGGGCTCATGCTATATTACTCTCTTTGAAAAATTTACTCATATTCATACATGTATAACTTTGTTTTGCTCAGCTTCCTTACATGTTGAGTAATTTTTAAGCAAATGAAGATCATCGCAGTATATACTCAACTTAAGCAGTTGAGAAATAAGGCCTGAAAAAAATTCAGGCCTGAACGGGAATCGAACCCATGACCTCTGCGATACTGGTGCAGCGCTCTAACCAACTGAGCTATCAAGCCAACTGGGAGCTGGTCAATTGTGAGTTCGTTATATACCCGTACCCGTATATATCTATGGGTATATAACGAACTCACAATTGACCAGCTCCCAGTTGGCTTGATAGCTCAGTTGGTTAGAGCGCTGCACCAGTATCGCAGAGGTCATGGGTTCGATTCCCGTTCAGGCCTGAATTTTTTTCAGGCCTTATTTCTCAACTGCTTAAGTTGAGTATATACTGCGATGATCTTCATTTGCTTAAAATGTATTTTCCGCAGTACAAATATATGACTTTCATGTATTCTTATCACATGTTGAGTAATGCTATTTTTTATTTCATGTAACAGAAAACACAAAGGTTCAAAGAAACTTTTGTTTATATCGCTTGCAAGGTAAACACTTAAATTGTGAAGTTCTAAACAGGTATTATGAACATATCAATGATGATGGTGATGATGATGATAATGATGATAAGTAGTGTCGACAGATGGCATAACAATACATTGTTGTTAACTTTACTTCTAGCTATGCTATTGGATTTATGCTTTGGAACATTGACAATAACTTCTGTCCATCTGTAAGGTAAGAACCCACTGTTGGTTACCACCTTAATATTTTCCTCTCCTCAGTCTAACAAATTATTCATCTGAAAACCAAAAATTACATACTTTGAATTTATTGAGTAACTATTCTCCCACTAATTTACAGTTATTAGGTAAGAAAAAATTTGAATACACACTTCACTTGAAATTTATCTTTCAATCCCAACTAAGAGCAAGAGCCATTGCCACTTTATGCATCAGGCATAATAAACTACAGCAGCAGCAGTTATGGGAGTTGAAGTTTTGCTTGAATGTATACTTTTATGGCTCTTTTTAGACTCTGGCTTTTGACACTTCCCTAAATGCTGTGTTGTTGGGAAGTTAGGTTCAGTGTGATTGTGGTAGATTTCTACTTAGAAGCAATACCTTGAAAATGTATGAAATTTATTATTTTTTAATTTTTTCAGAGAAATAAGAAATTTAGTGTTTGCACCTATTAGACCTTTCACACAGCTGCATGCAATATGGCACACTTTGGCTGCCATAGGATCATATTATCATGTTCTTTTCAGGTTGGTATCAGTGTTTTTTAAAAATTGGATGATTAGAAAAGTTAATTGGGTAGGGGGGGTAACTAGTGAAAACTGGTGAAGTACAAGAAGTCATGCTCAGGAAAATGCAAGAAGGGCTTCATACAAAGAATTCTTGGAGGGCTTTGGCCTTCTCATCCTTTTTCCTGATAGGTAAAAAAACAATATGTAGGCCCATTCCTGCTTAGAAAAAATGAGCAAGAAGTTTGATGTCATATTTACAATTTTCTCCTCCCCTAAAAGAACTTTTCATACACTCTATTCCTTGTTGACTTTATGGATATGTGTACCTTTTCATTGGGTCGTCTACAGTGGCCAGTGGCCCTATTAAAAGGGATGGGAACTTCCAGGGGCTGCACAGAAAAATTCACCCTGCTTTTTACCTATTTTATTATCTTTGGGCAAGACGCAATCTGATTGACATTTTAATACATGCTAGTTAGCTGCTAATAGCTAGTTTTACAGTTGGCTTATAATTTTTTTCTGTTGATTTCATTTTCAGCATAGATCTCAGGTTACGGTGTCTTGGAAGAGTAACACATCTCAAGGTTGGTTCTCAATATCATATTGATATAATTTTCTGACATAAATTAGGCTTTTCTCTGATGAATATGTGAAACAATGTCTTTTCAGATCTTTCATGGATGGCTTCCATTTGTTTATGTGTCACGGGAATCCTTTGAAAAAGATGTTCTTCCAACAGTGACCCATAATGCTGCAATTTTTCTTTTGTTATTTGGTCTGATTGTGAAGGTGTTGAAGTAACTTAACAATATAAATTGAAGGGAGCATGAAAAAAGCCTCAAGGAAGTGCTGATTGTCTGCTAGATTCTCCTTCCAAATTGTCTGGTTTTTCTAGATGAACTGTTAGGAGAATCTGAAGTTGCTACAAGAGTTACTTAAAGGGCCTTTTTCCTCACACCCCTTCAAATCTTGTAAGCTTTCAGTGATAGTATATACTTGCTTGGGTAACATATTGAATAAGTTATTAAGTTAATTGATATCATTGGTAGGGGATATATTATCCCTCAATTATATATTAAGGATTATATATTAAGGAGCCGTTAAGAGCTAATATTTTTGGTCTCCAAATTTTCCTTCTTCCTTCAGTGATCTCAACAAGTAAGAATTCGAATATGTAAAAATTGATCTTTTGATGGCAATTATCAAAAATAGGCAAACAAAATATATGTACTAATCAAAACACTTAGTTTGGTTGACTTTTCTTGGTGCCATGTCTCCAGTGAAACATTTTCAAAATTCACAAGCTTGATTCTTCATTGGCACATACTTTAATTTCTTAATTAGTTTTCCATCTTTTAGCCAAACCAACAGGTTTCCAGTAAGTAGTTAATTGCTTATAATATATTAAAGTAACCTTGTATTTGTGATAAATTCTCTAGTAACATGTAAAATGTCTCAAGTTTGTGGCACATACAAGTATATAATGTAATGTATGTTTCAAGTTGAAATTAGACAATCATTTTATTAAAGGGAGGATTAAGGGTGAGATATTTTACTAAGGGGCTAATTTTTTATAAATTGCAGAGTTTGTATAGAGGGTGAAAATTTTTGCATCAAATTTAGGGATAATTTTTGACAAGTTTTCATAATTATGGGTAATCAAGCGTTGATTATAAATGAGAATATTTCAATCAAATAGTGGACAGTCAAATACAATTCTCTTGTGCTATTTTCCAATACCAGTAATACAGTAGAAACAAGCCTTTAAAGAATAAAACAAGAATGTAATTCTATTATAGAACTTATTACACTAAAAGTTTGAAGTGACCCCAAAAGTGTGTTTAAGAAAGATTTGTTGATAGGTTGGTAAGTTTATTTCCAGCAAGTAAAAAGCATCATGCAGTTAACCACAAGTATATGTTATTTTTATTGTCTTTTCTCTTCAAAACACTAAATTTTCTGTTAATGTTTTGCTTTGTTTAAATATTTATTAACTCCCTTGCAACATGAAGTAGGACACTTTAACAGTTATGTTGTAAGTATTTTATCATTGAGGCTGTAATAAAGTATGGTGCAATTGTATCATTATTTATTGTACACAAGAGTGGCTGCCATTGTTCTAGAAAAGTATTAAAGAATTGCGAAAAACTGTTTCAAGAAGTGTCTTATGACTTTAGCAGTACCAAAAAGTCAGAGCCAAAGATGAAAAGTTTTAGAAATATCACAGTTTCTGAAAACACATTCAGTTTTCTTATCCCTTTATTAACTAAACATTAAGTAACAAGAAGGAGCTTTGAACATTTCCTAGTGAATTGTTTTCACTATAAGTGTTAGTGGATACAGATAATGTTTTTGTTAAGGAAGACGAGGTTAATATTCCTCCCATAAGGTGAGTACCATTTGCAGGTTAGCAAGGCCCCATTCAAACCACCTTGTAGGTGAATTCTGCCAGCCTGGTTAAACATTACTAACTAGGGAATCAAATAAACAAGTTCTTGGAGTTACTCACAACTGTGATCCACTTATGCTAGTTTATCTGGAGGTACTGAAATCAACGGATCTATGATATACACTGATCACTCTTCCTCTCTATCTATAAGTCGTAAAAGTTTTTCCTCTCTTTCTTTGCAGTCAACATCATCATTCCAAAAATTCTTGAATATATCTTTATAGAATTTGGGTTTAAGGCATTCGTTGTGAAGAGCTTCACAGATATCACAGGCTGCATACCTAAACCTCAATTTCTGTTCATAGGCGAATTCTTTTTTCCATGTGAAGTATTCATTATAAGCAGTGTCATTTTTGTCGAGGTATAACAGGTATTCCGCCAAAGCCTTAACAGATGGAAAGTCTTGCACACTTATAAACGAGCCTGGAGGGACTACATCTGGTGTATAGAAATCTCTTGTCAGTGTTATAGGCACTGAATTCCAACCAAGTGTACGCCAAAATTTCTCGGTGATGTAGTCAGTACACACGCTGTTTTCAAATGCCAGATAGAACTTATATGAGCTGAAAAGGTCATCGCAATTTTTTGATCGCGGGCATCGATTGTCTTGACCAAAGTTTCCCGAACAGTGGCCATAAACATCAACTTTGATGTATTTCAGAAGTTTTTTTACATACTTATCTCGCGTTCTTCCACATCGTGATACGGCCCATGATACAAACTTTGTTTTCCCAGCTGCATAGTCAGGAATTTCCGCTGGTCTCCCAGCTGACTGCAAAGGAACATAATGTGCATAAGGAAAATGAAAATCTGACTCCCTTTTGAAAGTTATGGTCCAATTAAAAAACCCCTCCGGCAAGGAAAGAAGAAGCTCTAAATCTGGGTCATTGACAATAGATTCTTGGTTTAAAAACGCCATTCTTTGCTGTGGGCACCGATACTTGTGAATCTGTAGAATTTCTTTCGATTTAACATGGACTGGTATATCACCAGCATGAAAGATGATCAGATCACTTTTTCCTATATCGTATACATCATAGGTTATGTGGCATTTTTTTGTCGGACATTCCGAAAGATACTCTTCCGTGGAGTCGATTCTGGGCCATGGCTTGCCATTGAACCAAGGAGTGTATAATAGAATGGTCTTGATGTCATTACTGAAGCAAGTTCGGTTGGAAGTGACTTTTGTCGCGTTGCTACAAAGCCAAGGCTCGAATCGCGGATAGCTTGTTTCGTTCCTCAGAGTTAGGATCGAGTGGAATAATGAAAGAAGAAACATGCCCAGCAATATGGTGGAGCTTATCCAGAAGATAAGTTTTGATACTTTTCTTTTGATTCTTTTGAGGTACATTAGAGGAATTATTCACTCGGGCTTTCCAAAGGAAACGCTCAAGTTGAAATTCCGTGCCCATTTGTTTACCTCGTTCATTCACAAATTGTCACAGCGCCCAGCACATGGTAAACAGACGTTGTTGTAGTATACACTCGATTGCAAACACGTTGACACGTTGAAAGCATAAACCGTGAACGATGAGACCCGACGGATTTGTGGGTAGTGTTTAAACAATAACCTTATTTCCATCATGATAATCAATAATTTACTATTCTTATTCTTTGCAATAAAAAATACATTGCTGGAAAAAAAAGTATGCCCAAAGCATACTCGAACGATTTACGTTTAAGAGCTGTATGGCTTCATGTGTTCCTTGGTTATAACATTGAGGATACATCCGGTATGCTGGCAATGTCACCAAGCTCGGTAAAGAGATTCAAAAAAAAAATTTGTGCGCACGGGTGAAGTTGTGGCCAAGAAAACTGGAAGACCTTTGGATCTGGTTGGAATGCACCCGCGTGAGGAGCTCGTGATGATGGAAGCTATGCTAGAGCACCCAGAGAAGACACTGACTGAGATTGTAAGAGAAATTATGACTGTATTCGGAAACCGTTTTCAAGTGTCGACGGTTTGCCGATACTTTCAAAGAAACGGCGTTACAAGAAAACGGGTGAGCAGTTATCGGCAGGATTATTAAAGACCTTTTAACGTGGGGATATTTGTTGACTCAGAAGAATAAATAGCTTTGTTTTTGCACAATAAGCCTCGGCCAGACGCGAATTTAGAGCGAGAGAGGTTTGCTTTGCAAAAACAAAGCTTTTTATTCCCATGAGACTCGACATGGCCACCAAGTGACAAAGGCCAATTAACTATGATAGGATTGACAGGGAAAAAGTGCCTCTGCTCGTGCTTTTTTCATATTTCTTCACGCGCCAGTCTTTGCCAATCAACAACGTCAAAATGATCAAATTTACGTTTTTTTGGAGAACACGAAGACATAACAGTTTCCTACCTATGAACTTTAAACTCGAGTGAAACCTCAGTAACAAGAAACAAATCATGCGTAATGGAAAAATATTAAAATAAAAAGTAATTTAAAAGAAGGAGGGTTGTTTTTTTTTAAGTGGCGCTTTTGTCTCTGTTGTTGCCGTGGTGGTAACTGAACTGCCCATTATTCCAATCGATTTTGTCACCATATTGTCCGAAAATGAAGTCTGATCAGTGAGGGCACATTTTATCCTCCACCTTCAACTGAACACCAAGTTTAAGCTAAAGTCCCCCCAAACTAACACTAGTGTAACTATTTTTTCCAGCTTAAGAAAGTTGCTCGACAACAAAGCGAATTGGCGAACATCAATTTTCGTGCGGATACTTGTCTCCTACATGCAGAGATGTTTGTCTTTCTTGATGAAAGTGGATTTGTAAGTATAACTCAAGGAAACCTTATTTTCACTTGTCTTTACACCCCTTTGTTTTTGAAGATTAGAGGTATGTTTTATTCTTTTTAAGGATCGTCGACTTACAAGGGGATTTGGCTACAGTTTCCGAGGTTATAGTGCCAAAGTGAAAAGGAGGCATACAAATTGGCATCCACGAATTACAGCCATCCCAATTGTATGCACTGAAGGCTTGCTTGAAATTGGTATTCATAGAGGAGCAACAAATGGAGATGTCTTTCTTCAGTTTGTTAATGAGAAGCTTGTCCCGAACCTTCTGCCTTTTAACGGTGCGAATCCTCGCTCCGTAGTTATAATGGGTATGACATAAATCGTTTAAAGATTTTTTAGACCATATTATAGATTTAAGACAATTTTTAATTTGTCATTGTTGTTCTCAGATAATGCAGCCATACATCATTCACAACGTGTTGTTGATGCAATAAACGCTTCCGGTGCACTCCTTATTTTTCTTCCACCTTACAGTCCGAATCTGATGCCTTGTGAAGGAGTGATCGCACTGGCAAAGAGCTGGATACGAGAAAACGACCTGGTTTGGGAGCAGTGTGATGAACCAGAGAACATGGTTTTTGAAGCCTTTATGCAAATAGCTGATGAAGACATTACAAACTACATTCGTCATTCTGAATACCTTTAATTACATGTACATCTATGAAAGGTGGTTTTACAAGAAATAACAGAAGAGTGCGGCACGACACGCTGCCCATTATTATCACATTAATTTTTTTTAAATTTTATTTTCTACGGGGCTTCACAAGTTTCCTGTATTCGCGTTTCCCTTTATTCGAAATAATCAATCAGAATAATTTAGTCGATTTTATTTAGCTCATTAACTAATTTTGTGCGTTCTTTGTCGAATTGATCTCTTGTAATGATTTCTTTATCAAACAGATCCTTCAGTTGTGCAATCTGGTTATAGATCATACTTCGTAAACGTAGCTGTGGAAAATGAAGAAAAATAAATTACATCAGTAAGGAGTGCAATTTTCTCTTGTTAAGTAGAGGTGACGAGTGTGCTTTCAAAATTTATGGATCTCGAGCGCAAGATTTAAAAGAAAACACGCCGGTTTCAGAGTTTTGTTGTTGCAATTAATGGCAGCAATTGCAACGACAAAAAATCACTCTCCAGGATTGACTCGCGCTCTTAGTTCGCAAGGTGGAGTATCAAGTGAGAGAGTTACCTTTTCCTCAGCACCCGAAATTGAGTTTAATGTTGTTTCTTTCGTTGAAGACTGAGCTGAAGAAGATGAAGGTAGGTCAACCGTTGAACAGCTGGCTTTATTCCTCCCGGTAAAGAAGGAAACCTGAGGTATTTCATCCTCGCTGTGATGAGTTTTATTTACCTGTAGTAATAAAAAAAAAAAAACAGTGAAGGCATACAATTGTATTTTTCGTCCATGAACAATGACGGACAAAGTTTGTAATTTAAAATAACAAATGTACGCACATGCTTTTAAAATATGTAGTTTTGAAGAGCCAAATTCAACTATTGGATTAATTTTTTCTATTTTACCAAAAGAAATTTTTTTTATGTCCAAGCTTACCAACATTTTTGCCCAACATTTCAGTTTAAAGTCAGCTAATGTTCCTCCGTGTTTTTCTCGCAGTCGCGCGAGTCTGTTTTCGTAGGAGTCATGGTCGTCCTCTTCCATACTGTCATCGCCGTCGATAGCGTCGTCTGAATGAAAAACAAAAAAGAGGGACATCGTTTCCATTAAACATTGAGTAATTTTGTAACAGGCGGGAAAGACAGGCAATATGGTTTTCCATTCATACCTGAATTTCTCTTCCTCTCTGCTTTACCGGCTTCCCTTCTTTTTATCTCGCCCTGTTTTCGTTTGAAGGAACTGTGTGGATCCACCCATAGGGTGATCCATCCATCCTTAACACTTCTGTAGGCGTCGTCCAACTGTTTTTCTATTTTGATGTCACATTTTCGGCGCCCGTCACTCATGTAGCCGATAGTTAGCGACGTGCAATTAGAAGCGGGACTTAATTCTTCTGAATAATTTTCAAGTAAATATTGCTTTAGTTCATCGACGGATATGAACTTAGGCAAATATCGGATTGAATATCGCTCAAATTGGCCCTTGTTGGCCAGCTTAGACACTTTTAGGAAAGCTTGAACCGTTTCCATCACTGACCACGTGCAACTAATTTTGGTTATCAACCGTGGCACGAGAATAGAATATTATGCAAATAAATTTAGTACACTTATACCCATAAAGCCATTGGGTCTCATCGTTCACAGTTTATGCTTTCAAGGTGTCAACGTTTTTGCAATCGAGTGTATACGCCATGGTTGAATGCCATGTAGACGACAAAATGGCTGACAATATTCATGCTATAAGGGTCATGTAAGACTTACGATATGTCCTGGTCAGCTTTATTTTTCCAGGTTAACCCCTTCTACCTTAAGTTGACCTTCTTGTACCACGTTGACCCACATCTACCCTAAGTTAGCCATGTTCTACCACGTTTACCCACATCTACCCTAAGTTAGCCATGTTATACCACCTTGACCCACTTCTACCCTAAGTTAGCCATGTTCTACCATCTTGACCCACTTCTACCCTAAGTTAGCCATGTTCTACCACGTTGACCCACATCTACCCTAAGTTAGCCATGTTCTACCACGTTTACCCACATCTACCCTAAGTTAGCCATGTTATACCACCTTGACCCACTTCTACCCTAAGTTAGCCATGTTCTACCACGTTGACCCACTTCTACCCTAAGTTAGCCATGTTCTACCACGTTGACCCACATCTACCCTAAGTTAGCCATGTTCTACCACGTTGACCCACATCTACCCTAAGTTAGCCATGTTATACCACCTTGACCCACTTCTACCCTAAGTTAGCCATGTTATACCACCTTGACCCACATCTACCCTAAGTTAGCCATGTTATACCACCTTGACCCACATCTACCCTAAGTTAGCCATGTTCTACCACGTTGACCCACATCTACCCTAAGTTAGCCATGTTCTACCACGTTGACCCACATCTACCCTAAGTTAGCCATGTTCTACTGCGTTAACCCACATCTAGCTAAGTTAGCCATGTTCTACCACGTTGACCCACATCTACCCTAAGTTAGCCATGTTCTACCACGTTGACCCACATCTACCCTAAGTTAGCCATGTTCTACCACGTTAACACACATCTACCATAAGTTAATCATGTTCTACCACGTTAACCCACATCTACCCTAAGTTAGCCATGTGCTACTACGTTAACACACGTCTACCCTAAGTTAATCATGTTCTACCACGTTAACACACATCTACCATAAGTTAGCCATGTTCCACCACGTTAACCCACATCTACCATAAATTAGCCATGTTCTACCTCGTTAACCCACATATACCCTAAGTTAACCATTTTCTACCACGTTAACCCACATCTACCCTAAGTTAGACATGTTCTGCCACGTTAACCCACATCTACCATAAGTTAGCCATGTTCTACCTCGTTAACCCACATCTACCCTAAGTTAATTATGTTCTACCACGTTGACCCACATCTACCCTAAGTTAACCATGTTTTACCACGTTGACCCACATCTACCATAAGTTAACCATGTTCTACCACGTTAACCCACATCTACCCTAAGTTAGACATGTTCTGCCACGCTAACCCACATCTACCATAAGTTAGCCATGTTCTACCTCGTTAACCCACATCTACCCTAAGTTAATTATGTTCTACCACGTTAACTCACATCTACCCTAAGTTAACCATGTTCTACCACGTTGACCCACATCTACCATAAGTTAGCCATGTTCTACCACGTTAACACACATCTACCCTACGTTAGCCATGTTCTACCACTTTAACCCACATCTACTTCAAGTTAGCCATGTTCTACCGTGTTCACCCACATCTACCATAAGTTAACCATGTTCTACCTCGTTAACCCACATCTACCCTAAGTTAGCCATCTTCTACCACGTTAATCTACATCTACCAT